>NC_133325.1:737201976-737501976 GCF_042186555.1 Aquarana catesbeiana | reverse complement strand
CCTCAGCAACACGTTGTCCAGGAACAGGAGTTTGTAACCTCCCAGTCTCTGGGAACGCGTTGCATCCTCTGCTCCCTCTGCGATGGCAAGATAAGGTCCGCATTATATTAGGAAGAGAAGAACAGGATCTAGCTAAACTGAATACAGTGTATATATATACATATATATATATATATATATATATACATATATATATACAACACCTGGGATGCATATGTATACACAATACACTGTAACTGCAGCTGACTCGACCTGCCTACTCTATCTAACTTAAATCAAATGACACTGTCTCTCTCTCTCTCTCTATCTCTGTCTCAATGTGGCCTTATATAGTGTGGGGCGTGTACTAAACCCCCTGAGCCATAATTGGCCAAAGCCTCCTTGGCTTTGGCCAATTACGGCTCTCTGTACACACAGCGCTGTGATTGGCCAAGCATGTGAGTCATAGTGCATGCTTGGCCAATCATCAGCCAGCAATGCACTGCGATGCCGCAGTGAATTATGGGCCGTGACGCGCCACACGAATTTGGCACAAACGGCCCATATCGTTCGTAATTCGGCGAACGATTGAACACACGATTTTTGGAAAAAATGAAAATGTATTTTTTTACACAAAGTTGTCAATTATTAAGATGTATAACGCACAGCATAGGCATACTTTATAATTATATCTTGTGTATCACACAAATCAACCAATGGTATTAAATACAGTGTACTCTAATGGCTGCCTCTGTATGAGTGGTCAGGAAATATAGCTGGGTGTGGCATCACCTATAGCAGTCCCAATTCCTGCAAGCCTAGCCTACTGGTATGTAGCTGCCCCCAGCAATGCCATGTTCATTGTCCAGGAAGTACAGGAGGTTGAATAAAGGAAGAACAAAAGAGTTCTTGTAGTTCCAGGAGCGCAGTTGTCCACAAGGGATGACAGGGACTGGTATCTCACAGGAACATAGTCAGTGGGACATGCAGATGGGTCAGTTCAGGTATTAGGCTAAAACATGGTCAGAAAACAGGCAAAAGATTGGACCAGGCAGCAAGCAGAAATGTGATCAATTTGTAGTCAAATGCAAACAATCAGGAACACTGTTTACACTCATTTGGCAACACTGGGTGTGTTGCAGTGTGGCAGTAATCAAGAGCACTGTTGCTGTCTCACACTGGTTTGGTGACACTGGGATTGGTGTGTCATTGATCAGAGACACTGTTGCTGCCCTACACTGGTCTGGTGTCACTGAGATATGTGTGGTGGTAATTGGGAATACTGTTGCTGGCATAGACAGGTCTGGCGAATAGAGATACGCCAAACACCCCTGGTTCAGTTTGCACCAGAACTCCCGAATATAGAAAAAGTTCAGACCCGAACTCCGAACCCCATTGAAGTCTGAGGGACCAGGAACTTGAAAAATCAAAAGCTCTCATTTTGAAGGCTTATATTTAAGTTATTGGCCATAAAAAATATGGGGACCTGGCTACTGCCCTGAGGGACATGTACCAATGCAAAAAAAAACTTTTAAAAGAGATAATTTTTCCTTGTCAAAAGAAGTTTATTGAGTATACAATGTTATAAAGATACATAAAGTAAGTTTACAAGGATCTATAAAGTAAGCTCATTGTTTTACAGTAGGGTTTATATAGGTAAATATCATGAAATTTCAAATATTAAACATTGGGTTTACGTAAACCTAAATTAAAGATATATATCATTTCCTTAGTTACTTTTGTAGGTATTTAAATGATTTATACCTACTATACATATTGTTTACAAGTAGAGTGTATATAGGTCAAATAAATTCTGATAATGAGCTTTAATCGTAAGGTGGAGAAAAGGAAAGAGAAAGAAGAAAAAGGGTTGAAAGGTAGAGGTATGGTCCACAAGGTTGTCCCGATCGTCAGTTTATTATTCTTTTTAGTTCTCTTTGAAGCCTTAGAATGGGTGTCTCTGTAAGTCATTTAATCTGTTACCATGGCAACAGGACAGAGTCATTGAAGTTTGACAGGAACTGTTGTTTTATCCAAGGATGCCAAAGTTTTTAAAATTTTGGAATTTGATTTTGATCGATGGCTACCATCATAGCATGGGACATTGTATTATTCATTCTGTGAATTGTTTCTGCTAGTACCAATGTAGGAGATTTCCATGCCTTGGCCACTGTTTGTTTTGCAGCCGTTATTAGTTGGATCATAAGTTTGAATTGAGAGAGTGTTAACCATTCCGGTTTTAGATTAAGTAAAGTTAAATATGGATCTGGTTGTATTATTTTTTTAAATATTTTAGATGCAATCACGAAGACTTCCTTCCAGAAGGTTTGGATTACTGGGCACGTCCACCATATGTGTAAATATGTGCCTATTTCTGGGCATCCTCGAAAACAAAGAGCTGAGGTATTAGGTGAATATTTTGCCACTCTAGCGGGTACAAGGTACCAGCGAGTTAGGACTTTATAATTTGTCTCCAGTGCTAAGATGTTGGGTGAAGATGACTTAGATGTGAGCCATATGTTAGAACAGTCTGTGTCTTCTAAAGTTCGTCCCAGGTCCTCCTCCCACCTCTGAACGTAAGAGGGTCTATTAAGATTTGCTACTCCATATAATTGATTATAAAGTGATGAAATTGTACCTTTAGCAAATGGATCTTTTGTACAGATTGATTCAAAAATGGATAATTGGGATAATGGTGTATCCCCCTTTAGGAATGGTGTATAGAAATTTTTGATTTGGAGATATCTAAATATCTCAGAGTTTGGTAGATCATATTTTTCTCTAAGCGATGGGAATGAAAGGAATGATTTAGATGCTATGAAGTCATTTAGTGTCTGAATGCCTGATGTTGTCCAAGCTTTAAAAGAATTTGGGTAGATCCATGCTGGATAAAAGGCCGGATTTCTGATAAAAGAAAGGAGAGGATTGTGTGGAGATTGTAACTGATATTTGGTTTTTAGTTTATCCCAGAGAGATAAGAAGTGTTTAGTTATGGGATTATGAATTTTAAAGCGGTCTTTAGGATCAAGCCATAATAAATTTGATATTAATAGAGGGTCATTTTCTGAAGCCTCTATAAATACCCATAATGGGATTTCCTGTTTTGCATGGTATTTGGACAGACTGGCCAAATGTGCTGCTCTGTAGTAGTTAGTAAAATTAGGGTATCCCAGGCCTCCTTTATTTTTGGGAAGATGTAGTGTGTGTATAGGTATACGTGGTTTAGAAGAGCCCCATATAAACGAAGTTGCTCTTTTTTGTACTATTCTCAAAAAATAGGAAGGAATTGGAATAGGGAGGACTCTGAATAGATAAAGCAATTTGGGTAGAATAGTCATTTTGATTGCATTAATCTTCCCTATCCAGGATAAAGGAAGTTACGACCATTGTTTTATTAGATTTGTGATCTGTCTCAATACAGGAGGATAATTGGTTGAGAATAAGTCAGAATGAGATGCTGTTAAATGAATTCCAAGATATGGGATTGATTTTTCTGCCCATGTGAATGGGAGTGCAGCCCTAGCCGGGATCAATTCCATGTTTGTGAGTTAAATATTAAGCACTAGGCATTTCTTAGGATTAATCATAAGGCCGGATAGGGCTGCAAACCCATCAAGAGCTGGTATTAAGTTAGGACCAGAGACCTGTGGTGATGATAGAAAAAGTAATATATCGTCTGCAAATATACATAATTTGTGTGTAATACCTCCTACTTCAATGCCAGTTATAGTTTGGTTTGTTCTGATGTATTGGGCCATGGGTTCGAATATAAGGGCAAATAATAAGGGAGATAATGGGCAACCCTGTCGGGTACCTCTTTCGATATTAAAGGCTTCAGATTTGTATCCAGCATATTTTATATAGGCTTTGGGTTTATTATATAATGCTTTGATCCATGTTAAAAAGTGGGGTCCAAAACCCCATTTTTGTAATGAATATTGCATATATTGCCAGGATACTGTGTCAAATGCCCTCTTAATATCGAGAGATAGAAAACATAAAGGGATTTTCCGTTTTTTAGCAATATGTGCCAATAACACTGCCCTGCGTATATTATCGCCTGCCTGTCTATTTGGCATGAAGCCTACTTGATCTCTATGTATTAATTTTCCTATAATGCTATTGAGGCGTTTTGCTATTATTTTTGCTAATAATTTAATATCGAGGTTTAACAGAGAGATAGGCCGATAATTCACACAGGAAGTATCATCAGAAAGGGGTTTTGGGATCATACAAACAATTGCCATTAGTGTTTCTTGCCGAAAAGAATGTCCATCTAGAAGTTTGTTAAAAGTTTCAGTGAGAATGGGAGAGAGTATTTCTGAGAATGTTTTATAGTATAAAGCCGAGTAGCCATCTGGGCCTGGTCTTTTGTTAAGTTTTAGGTCTTTTATGGCGTTAGCAACTTCATCTATAGTTATAGGCTCATCCAAACTGCTTTTTTGATTTTGAGATAACTCAGGTAAGGTTATTTTTGAGAAGAAGGATTCAGCCTCTGTAGGATTAAATTCATTGTTTGTCTTGTATAAAGTTGCGAGATGTGAGTGAAATTTATGGACTATTTTAACTGGATTACAAGTGTAAACATTTTTTGATAATTTCAAACGTATTGGTTTGAAAGATTTGTTAGTTGAATTTAATGCCCGAGCCAAATATGTACCTGGTTTGTTTGTATTCATGTAGAAATTGTGTTTGGAGCGTTTGAGGGATTTATCAACTGACTCAGTGAGAAATAGATAGTATTCCAATCTAGATTTTTCTAGATGAGATTTTGTACTCTGAGATGGATTATCTTGAAATGATATGTAGGCTGCATTAAAATTGAGTTCTAGTTTTTTTGCTAGATTTTTGCGTTCCCGTTTAAATAGTGCCATTTGTCTTTGTATTGTACCACGCAAGACAGGCTTATGAGCTTCCCACAGTGTTATTGGGGAGATGTCTGTTGTATTATTAATTGATATGTATTCCTTTAAAGCTTGTTCAATGGCCATCTGATGTAGTGGGTGTTTGAGCATTATGTCCGGTAAGTACCACGTTGGGTCATGCGCTTTTGGTATGGCTGAGGCTATAGTAGTGTATACTGCATTATGGTCAGACCGCGGAATCGGAATTATATCTGATACAATAATTTCTGGTATCATTCCTATTGTTAGAAAAATATGATCTATTCTGGTGAAGGTTTGATGAGGGTGCCAGAAATAAGTGAATTTCTTTTTCATTGGGTTACTTTCTCTCCACGAATCTACCAGATGGAATTTGGAAAGCAGTTGAGAAAAAGGTAATCTAGAGGTTATTTTGGATGGTGTAAAAGGTGATTTATCTAGAAATGGGAGGAGGACCTGGTTCGAATCCCCACACATTATCACTGTTCCTATTTTGTGTGTATTAATCACTTGTAATATATGTGAGAGGAATGGTGTAGGTTGTTTGTTAGGAGCGTAGTAGGAAATCACCGTGATTGCTGTATCCATTATATAACCCATGAGTATCAGGTATCTACCTTCTGGGTCTTTAATTTCTGATGATAAGGTGAATGGTGTGGATCGGTGAAATGCAATTAGAGTTCCCCTTTGCTTGGTACAGGCAGAAGCCGTGTAAATTTGTTGATAAAAAGGAGAAATATATTTTGGAGTAGAATCTTTGGTGAAGTGTGTTTCTTGGAGGCATACTATGTGAGCCTTCTTGTTATGGAAAGTACGGAAGCCTTTGGTCCTTTTTTGAGGGACATTTATTCCCTGAACATTCAGGGAAAGTATATTCAGTGGTGCCATGGCAATAGATCAAATAGTTTTGACTTACTTTTTGTTATGCAGAGCTGACTGCGCAGATCAACCTGTGTGGACTGAAGAGATGAATAGATAGAAAAGAAACCAGTGAATTCTGGAGTAAAGAGTAAACAAAAAACATACGAGATTAGATGATACATTGTATAAATTATTTTTTGCAAGTAATCACAATTTGCCCGTGAAAGAGAATAAATATCTCTCTCAGGGGAATAAGTGCCTTCGTCACACTCCCACATAATATGGTTGGGAGAATGAGGAGGGCTAATGGGGGTACACGGATCTTCCGCTTACAGGAGAGAAGTGCTATGTCAAAAGACATCAAAATGATGTTTCATTAATTGGAGTGCAGAATATAGTTTTTGTTGAAATTATTTATTCCATGGTGGTTGTATATGGTTAGTCTTGCCCTAGGCTAAATAATTCAGTTAGAAAGGTACTGTTAATAACTTTGGTATTGATGAAGATAGTTTGAATTATTTTGGGATTTTAACCCTTTTAGAGTAAACAATTACATATTTTATTCATACGTAACTGTTTAGATATGTTAACTCATAAAATTGAGGTTGTATTGCTTCAGATTAGAATAAACAAAAACATAATTCTAGGAACTAGTTAGGTAATAATATATTTGTTTTAAGAAAAGAAAGAAAAAGCTTCCATTACTTCTGGATTATTGAACATATTTGTCCTAAAAAGTAATAAATCTATTGTTATTACCTGATAATATATAACTGAACAAGAATTTCCTTATTTCACTTATATATTCTAAGGCTATATGAATCAGAAGTAATAAGAAATATAACTGGAATGTAACATGATCCCACACAGTGTGTGACTATCAGAATGCAGTTACATTCAGTTATAAATATAGGTTTTTTTATAGAGAACCATCTCTTAGTATAATAAATGAAGAGATATCAGGAATTAGGATGTCAGTCCATTGAATCTTCTTGGTCCATGGATGATGTGGCATAACGGCCTCTTTTGTGAGAATGATGATTCCCATTTTGTTCTGAAATTTTCTGGGTGCTGCCTGAAGGTGAAGATGATGCCATTCTTCTGCGTGTGAGAGTGTTGCTGCTTGTGGGTTCTGTCAGATTTAATTTTAAAAGGGTTTGTTGTAGTTCATCTGCTGATCTGCTTCTGTAAATTGTACCTTGGTAGTTAAATCTGACTGAAAAGGGGAAGCCCCATTGATACATAATGTTGTGGCGTTGCAGTTCCATTAGTTGGGGTTTCATGGATCGTCTTTTAGTAATAGTAAGTTGGGATAGGTCAGCAAAAATTTGATAATTGTGTCCTTGAAAATTAAGTTCCTTTTTTTCTCTTGCAGCAATTAGTATTTGTTCTTTCGTTCTGTAATAATGAAATTTTGTGATTATATCACGTGGGGGTCCATCTTTCTTTTTGGCTGTGAGGGTTCTGTGTACTCTGTCCAGTTCTAAACGTTCAATAGGGATATCTGGCTTTAGTTCTTGTAATAGAGCAGTAATAGTAGATTGCAGGTCTGTCACAGTTTCAGGTATTCCCCTTATGCGTAAGTTTGAACGTCTGGCTCTATTTTCGTAATCTTCGAGCTTAGTTTGAAGTATTAAATTCTCTTTTTTTAATTGTTCCAATTCTGTTATATTTTCTTGGGTTGTAATTTCAATTTCATCCATTTTTATTTCTAAAGCTGCGGTGCGGTTTCCCAGCTCTCTTATTTCTTTGGTTAGGCTTTTTGTTATTTGGTCTGAGGTTTGTTTTAAAGCCTTATGAAGCATCTTTTCAAATTGTAATAATATTACTGGGGATTCTGAGGAGGCTTGTGGAGAAGTTTGTGAGAGGATTTGTTCTGTATCTGACTCAAATGGAGAGTCTTGCTGTGACATTTTCTGTCTGTGAGAGTGCCCTGATGCTGTATCTTGTGAGGTGACTGGAGCTGCTTCAGCTGCAGTGAGTGCCTGTGAGCTCTTTGTGAGGTGATTTTTATTTCTGCCACGGTTTCCTCCCAGTACCATATTTCCTGCCCAAACTTTCACAGTTTGTTCCCTGGGGCAAAAAGGTTCAAATGGATACCTTTTGAGCCTGCAGGCTCCGCTTTGTCCTTCTCTTCTCTCCTCAGCGGTGTGGAGCTCTAACAATGCATGTCTGCTTCGCTAGGCTCCGCCTCCTGCCCCCCGCCAAAAGAGATCATTTTTAAATGAGCAGTGATTTTAATGATGCTTAAAGTGAAACAATAGAAATTAAAAATTCCTTTAAATAATAAGTGCCTGGGGAGTCCCCTTAGTCTGCCTGTAAAGTAACACATTTGTACCATGTATAGAACCTGCTGCAGCAAAACTTTTTATAAAACATTTATAAACATTTATAAAAAAAAAATACATTTAAATTGCTGATTATACTGGTGCATGCTGGTCAGTGATGTCACAAGGAGGTGGTTGCCAGGTGGCTCTGTCCCTTACCTATATGAGAACTGTCAAACGGCGGAGCCTGCATTAGGCGGTTAGCCTTCAAGGCAGGCGTAGGTTTTTTGGGGTCCAGTAGTTACATTTAAATCACCGGCAATACAATACTATTTCTGGCAATAAAAAATGTGAAAAAAACATGTGGGGGTCTCCCCAAATCTATACCAGACCCTTTGATCAAATATTGATTTGAAGGGGATTCCCATGCTAATTAAAAAAAAAAAAAAACCTTGTGGAGCCCCCAAAATCCATAGCAGACCCTTATCTGAGCATGCAGACTGGCAGGTCAGGAAAGGGGGGCGAGTGAGCGCTCCCCTCCTGAACCATACCAGGTCACATGCCCTCAACATGGGGGGGTGCTTTCCTCCTCATCTATTTAAGAACTGTCACCCAATGGAGCAGGCATTCAGTGGTCACCCTTCCTCATGGGTGGAACATTTTGTTTTGTTTTTTTCCTTTTTTGGGGTCCGACGGTGGCGGTGGGCATAATGATTGATCTACATCAGGGGAAATTGTTTTTTTTTTTTTTTTTTTAAGGAATTGTCAAACACTGTGTGTTTTTTTTTTCGTATTGACACTTTTTTGTTGAATGAGTAGGGGTACACTGTACCCCATACTCCTTCACATAGGGGGGAGGGATCTGGGGGTATAAAGGGGTCTTCCAGATTCTGATATGCCCCCTGCCCCCAGACCCCCACAACCACTGCCCAGGGTTGTCAGGAAGACAAGCCCACCTGCCCAAAGCACCCTTATGTTAAGGGCATGTGGCCTGGTATGGTTCAGGAGGGGGGGTGCCCCTCATCCCCCTTTCCTGGCCTGCCGGGCTGCAGAATACACATACACACACTGAAAAGGTACTGGAGAGGCGGGGCAGCTATAATATTGGGATTTTTTAAAAAACACAGATTTTTACATACTGTCCCTGGTTTTATTGAGGCTGGCAACCCTGATGGGGCCCCTTAGTGGCATGGGGCCCTCGGGCAGTGTCCAAGTGCCTGAATGGTCAGTCCGCCCCTGTGTATTATTACCACCCGTGATCTGGGGGAGGAATTTCTCTATCCCAAGATGTAGCAATGCTAGGGAAGGGTTAGGGACCATATTAGATTGTGATATTGTGGAGATCAGAGCAAATATTTCTTCTCAGTATGAACTTATGGATCTACAAAACCACAGGATGTGATCTATGGTACCAGTACTTCCTCAGGACCTCCAACAAGTAGTAGGATGTCCTGGGAAAAATTTGGAAAGCCAGTAGGGTGTCAGATACCACCTGTGTATGGTTTTTTGGTATGATTCCCAGTTATAGCAGTGGGAAGCAGTGAAGGTGAGTTTGAAGGCTCGTGACCACATGACAGGGGTGGCATTAATATTTAGTTCCTCAACCCATTTTCAGGGTAGGTGAGTTGGGAGTAGGAACGATTGTCACTGACGGCTGAGTACATTGTGGAGATACCGTGTTTTGAATAACTTGTACAGGTGTAGAAGTTGTGAAGTGGTTCAGGTATCTTGGTCCCAGTGGGAATTTTTCAAGTTTTGAGAAAGTGGGAAACCCTCATATATGTAAAGATATCGGTTTGAGGCAGTTTGTATTCAGTTTGGAGACCTGCAAAGGTTTTTAGAGTGTCTTTATGGTAGAGATCTGATGTGTTACTAAGCTTGTGTTTCTGCCAGTGTTGTACTTTAAGATTTGACAAGTGTATTGTTAGTGCTTTGAGGGGGATCTGTAGAGAATGATATGGGTGAGCTATTGAAGTTGTCTGGGTGAATTTCTTACAGGCTGTCAGTGAGGCTGTAATTGGTGGGAAAGCAGTCATTGTGTTGGGGGGAAAACCCACAGATGTAAGCAGGAGGATGTCACGCAGGTTGTTAGGTAGGTAGGCTGATTCCATGATAGACCCAGTTTTATTTGGGGTTGGGTGCCACCAGTAGTAGAGCTGGTCCAGAATAGAATCATAATAGTAGGTTTGGTTGTGAGGGAGACTCACTCCTCCCTGTTTATGGTGTCTAGTTGGGATGTGGTGGGCACAGCTGGGAAGTTTAGTGTCCCAGATATATCTTGAAATTTGCTTTTGTATTAAGTTAAAGAAAGAATGGGGTATAGGGATCAGTACTGTGCAAAATAAGTAGAGGAGTTTGGGAAGGATCAGCATCTTAAAGAAGGCAATCTTTCCTATTTTAGATAGGCCAGTTGTGCTTATTTGACTTAGTAGTTGGGGGAGCATTTTTGGAAAGCATGGTAGTTAAGATCATAGAGGTGTTGCAGTGAGGGGGTCAATTTTATCCGTAGGTATGGGATAGACTGACTCGTCCAAGCATAAGGAAGAGACCCTTCTAGGAGGGACTTTTGTCTATTTGTGAGATTTAGTGGAAGGACCAGGGATTTAGAGGAGTTAAGTTTATAAAAGGAGGCTAAGCGAAATTCATTGAGTATGTCTTGTATTGCTGACATGGAATGGACTGGGTTAGTGATCAAGAGTATGGCATTATCGGCAAAGAGACTTATTTTGTACTCCATGTCATTATGGACAATGCCTGAGATGCGCTTATCCACCCTAATCCTTGTTGCTAAGGGTTCCATTAGTAGAGCAAAAATAAGAGGGGAGAGCGGGCATCCTTGGCGGGGGGCCATTGGAGATTCCAAAAGGTTTAGACAGGGTTCCATCAGTCAACACTCTAGCTAAGGGGTTTGAGTTTAGTGAGAGTATTGTGGTTTGAAACTAGCCTGTGATTCCAAATTTAGAGAGTACAGCTTTCAGGGATCCACAGTGCACTCTGTCAACCACCTTCTCTGCGTCCTGGGATAGGAGCAGAGAAGGCATTTGTGACTGGGTGACCTAATGAATTAAATTGATAACTGTCATAGTTGCACCCAGTGCTTGTCTGTCTGGCATACAGCCAACTTGGTCTGGGTGCACTAAGGAGGGAAGACATTTCAGTAATCTAGATGCAATGACTTTAGCAAATATTTTTACATCCATGTGCTAAGGAGTGATATGGGCCTATAGTTAGTCATAGAGGTAGGATCTTTCTCCGGTTTAGGGATAGTAGTGATAATAGATCTCAGCATGTCAATCGGTAGAAAACCAGAGGTGGCAGCTAAATTGAAGCGTGAGGTGGGGGGTGACTAGGTTGGCAAAATTCTTGTAGAATTCATTGGTGTAGCCATCTTCTCCAAGTGATTTTTGGAGAGGGAGAGTTTTGATGGCTTTTAGAATTTCCTCTTCTGAGAATGGTTGGGAGAGTTCATTAGACTGGATAGGGGTAATAGTTGGGAGATCAATTGAGGAAAGGAAGCTTTGTATACTTGGGTCTGTTGGCTGAGGAGTAGCTTTGTCGCTAGCGTGGTTGTAGAGAGAGGAATAGTAATTGCTAAAAGCATTGGCTATGTCCTGGGGATTAGTGAGGAGCTGTTTAGTGTTAGGGTGATGTAGAGAGGCTATTTTACACCTAGTGCATTGAGCTTTGACCTGTCGGGCTAATAGGGCTCCAGCCTTATTACCTAAGGCATAATATTTGGCTTTAGTCAATTTAAGGTTATTTTCAAATTTGTAAAGTAAAAGTGAGCAGAGTTTTTGCCGCCAGTCGAGGAGCTTGCAGGCTAGTTTGTGGGAAGGAGTCTGTTTTGGTTTTCTAAATTGGCAATCTGGAAGAGGACCTCTTTAACTTGCCTAGACCTCTGGTTCTTAGCATTACTGTGGAGTTTGATTAGGATCCAACGCATATAGGCTTTATATGCCGACCAAAGTACAAACCTATCGGTATCTGGTTGGTCATTCCGTTCAAAATGGAAGGAATGATGTTCAGTGATAAGCGTTTGAATGATATTAGGGTTTATGATGAGACAAGCGTCAAGTATCCATAGACGAGGCATTCCTGGTCTTCAGTTCCCCACGGTTATGGAGATGTGCATGGTCCAACCATGTGATGGATTCAATTGTGGAAACAGTCACGTCCCGAAGGGTGATTTTGTCAACAAGGAAGAAGTCAACTCGTGAATATAAAAGGAAAAGAGAATAAAGTAAGGTAAAGAAAGAGAGGGGTGGAGGATAAGGGAGAGAGGGGAAGGGTAGGGACCGCTCTCTGTTCTGACCCCCAATCAGGACACGTTTATGGGGTCTCCCCGTAGATTGTTCAGGCTACTACGTCAAGGGACGGGAAATAAGACTTATAGCTCTCAGTAGATTTGAAATGAGTCCAGCATGCCCAGGTAGTTGTGAAG
Organism: Aquarana catesbeiana; assembly: GCF_042186555.1. Classification (NCBI taxonomy): domain Eukaryota; kingdom Metazoa; phylum Chordata; class Amphibia; order Anura; family Ranidae; genus Aquarana; species Aquarana catesbeiana. The sequence goes on along the minus strand of NC_133325.1, from coordinate 737,489,545 downwards.
TTTTTTAAGCGTTCTTGGGAGATATGGATCAATTCCTCCATCTCCTCAATCTTAGAGATCCTGACTAGCCATTCTCTAATGGATGGTGTATCTGTGGATTGCCAGTGTACAGGAATGCAGAGCCTAGCTGCATTGACCATATGCATGGCAAGCGATTTGTGATAGTGTGCTAGGTAGAGTCGAATGGTGTAAGAGGTATTGAGCTGGGCTATAGTCTAGCATGAATGTAGTGATTTGTGTTGTTAGGGCATGCACTTCTTTCCAAAACTGTTGGATTGGAGTACACTCCCACCAGATATGGAGCATCGAGCCTACCGCTTTCTTGCATCTCCAGCAGATGTTAGGGATTGTAGGGGAGAATTTGTGTAGACGAGCAGGGGTTCTATACCATTTGGTTGCATTTTTGTAGCAATTTTCTTGGATTGCCACATTCATTGAGCCTTTATGAATGCACTCATATATGACCTCCTAATTGTCATCCGAAAGGGTCATTTGAAGGTCTCCTTCCCAGGACAAACATGAAGTAGAGTGTATATGTATGATATTAGATGTCTTTGAGGAGTTGCTCGTGTGTGTAAGGATTCAAAGGCTGTAAGCTGTCTGTTCCATGTCGCCGAGAGATCTTGTGACGCAAAAAAGTGCCTTAACTGTCTGTAGGTCCAGAAGGGAAACATTTTAGTACATGATGAGGACACTAAGTCTTCAAAGGAACGCATGCGTCCCCTGTGGAAAAATTGGTGTGCCAGTACTTCCTCATGGGGCCATTCCCCTCGGAGGAACATTTCAGACTCTCTGGGGGGGAAAATCAGGATTCTTCCGCGGAGGAGTCAACGGGCCTGGGTATGATGTTAGCTTGAAAGGCCCCATAGTCTTCTTGAAAGCCATTAAGGAGGGGTAAATAACGGGGTGCGCCTTCAGGTTCTGGGGCCATAGCGAGGGTTTCATCCAGGGGATTGAGTGTATTAAGGTGTCCATGAACAAGTTTTCCAGAATAACCCAAGCCTTCTCAAATATGTGAGCCCTCCAATCCACCACTCTATTCAAATGACAGGCTAGATAGTACTTATGTATATCAGGTATTCCGATCATGCCTTTGCTCTTGGCACGCGTGAGGCATGAGTAGTTGATATTTGGGGTGCTATTTTTCCATGTGAAAGCTTTGCATGCTTTTTTGTATAGTGTAAAAAGGGACGGAGGAGGTAGATAGGAATCGTCTGCATTAAGTAGAGCAGGCGGGGAAGGATAATCATTTTTACTAGGGCTGAGTGCCCAAACCAGGAAACGTTAAGGCTGGCCCAATCTTTCAGGTTCAGTTGAATCTTGGATAATATGGGTAAAAAGTTGTGATGATAGAGGTCAGACAGTTTCCTGGTTATATGTATACCTAGATATGGGATAGAGTCCTTTTTCCATATGAATGGGAAGGATTATTGGCAATGTAATACTTCTGATTGGGGAAGTGAAATATTCAGGGCATGGGATTTGGAAAAATTAATTTTGAGATTTGAGAGGTCTCCAAACTGTTTCATATCTTTTAGTAAGTTTGGTAAGGAAACTCGAGGTACTTGGAGAGATAGTAGAATGTCGTAATCTAACGCCGCTATTTTGAATTCTCTATGTGCTGTGGTGATCAGCTTAATGTCAGAATTCACCCTTAGCTTATTTAAGAGGGGTTCTAGTGTCAGGACAAAAATAAGGGGTGACAGGGGACATCCCTGACGTGTCCCATTGCTGATGGTAAAGGCGTTCGACAGGTGGCCATTCACTTTCACCCTTGCTGAGGGGTTGGAGTATAATGCAGCTGTAGGGAAACATGCGGGGCTGAAGGCCTATACATTTCAGTACTTCCCACATGTAATCCCAGGCCACTCTGTCAAATGCCTTCTCCGCATCTAGGGAAAGGAGAAATCCCTGAGTTTTAGAGGAGGTGAGCCAATGATGTAAGTTTAAGGTACGTGTGGTATTATCTCTCGCCTCCCTAACTGGTATAAAACCCACTTGGTAAGAAGTTATGAGGCTGGGTATGAGAGGTATAATCTATTGGCTAGCATTTTGGTGTAAAATTTAATGTCCATGTTTAACAGTGACATGGGCCTGTAGTTGGAGACTAGTTTTTGGTCTTTACCCTCCTTCGGAATGACCGCTATGTGGGCAAGGGTATTGAACGATGTCAGCATTCTAGGTGATAAAACATTTAGGAAGGATTTATATTATTGGAGTGATAGGCCATCAGGTCCAGGGCTTTTCCCTACTTTCATTTGGCTAACGGCCGTGTTCAGCTCCTCCGCAGGGCTGTCTAAGTCCTCAGCTTGCTGGGTGGTAATCGGCTTGGGGCAAAATTAGGTTATAAAGTCCTGTATTTGGGCAGTACAGGAGTTTGAGAGATTAAGGTCAGGATGGTCCTGTGGTAGGTTGTAACGTTTGGAATAGAACGTTTCAAATTGTTTAGCTATATCCTCATTTCTGGGGAGGAGTCTGCCTTGTTTGTCTCGTATGTGATGGATCATGGATGAAGCCTTAGCAGCTTGAATCATGTGCGCCAAGAGTCTTATGCCCCGTACACACGGTCGGACTTTGTTCGGACATTCCGACAACAAAATCCTAGGATTTTTTCCGACGGATGTTGGCTCAAACTTGTTTTGCGTACACACGGTCGCACAAAGTTGTCGGAATTTCCGATCGCCAAGAACGCGGTGACGTACACCACGTACGACGAGACTAGAAAAGGCCGGTTCAGAACCAAGCGCGGCACCCTTTGGGCTCCTTTTGCTAATCTCGTGTTAGTAAAAGTTTGGTGAGAGACGATTTGCGCTTTTTCAGACTCGTGGCTTTCAGATCGTTTTCTGCCGTTCAGTTTGTGCTTGTGGGTTTGTATCTGCTCTTCAGTGCGTGCAGTCAGTTCGTATCGGAGTTTTCTGTGCGATCTTGCCCGCTCCTTGCTGTTTTTCAGGTCGCTCTTCACAGGCCTTGCTGTTCTTCAGTGCGTTCTGTTACTTCGTTCTGAGCAGCCGACCGTTTTCTAGCCATGTTTCGTATGCGTACTCCTCGTAGAGTTCGTGCTGTGCGGGGGCTTGGTGTTGGGGTCCTGACCTTGACACAAGTCCAGTCCATGAACAGGGTGGGGAGGAGTTCATGGACCAAGAATTGGTTGCTCCAGCGTGACCAGTTCTCTCATATGCCTTTGCTCCGTGAGATCCGTGAGAATAATCCTGATGATTTCAGGAACTTTCTCAGGATGACGGACCCCGTGTTTCACCGTTTGTTGGCTTTGCTGACCCCTTATATTAGCAGGCAGGATACCTGCATGAGGCAAGCCATCACTCTGGAGCAGAGGTTGGTCGCTACCTTGCGGTATTTGACCACAGGGAGAAGCCTGCAGGACCTCAAGTTCTCGACAGGCATCTCCCCCCAGGCTCTTCTTTGTGGACATTTACTGCTTGTGTTTGTTTGAGCTGACCCTGACAGAAATGTGTGGAGTGCAGAAAATGTCGTGATTGTGTAACCTTATACAAAGCACTGTTGGCTGTTATTTACTAAATGCAAAGACACTTTTCACTACAAGTGCACTTGCAACTGCACTGAAACTGCACTTGTAGTGCAAAGTGGATTTGCCCTTAGGAAATAACCCCCATTTTCTCATAAAACAACAATTATTACATCACCCCAAAAGTGTTGTAGCGTTGAGACAATAATCCACACATTCTTGATGAACAATCTTTTTAATACCTGCACAATCACATGTGCATTTACCAAAGGTTTTTCTGACAAACCAACATGTTTGTTGTATAACAATTTTTGTGGTGTCATTATCCTAAATCAAAATGTGCATTTTATAGAAAACAGGCCTGTGTAAAACCCACAAGAAAGACACAAATCTTGATCTTACAAAGTTCACATTTGGTAGAACTGGAAGGCAATATCAGACATGAGTATTTAGGAACTGTGTTTGATATTGCGTTCAGATGGGGGGAAATCACCCCTGGAAAAGCCAAATTTGGAAGATGCACACAAATTTCACAATGTCAACATGTGCTAGCTGCCATCACGGGGGATCAAGGGATGTGTTTTGGGGGAGAAAGCCCTTCCTCACCGCTACTTTATTATTGAGGAAGGTGTTGCACCCCCAAAACGCGTCCATTGATCTCCCGTGATGGCAGATAGCACATGTTGACACACTGTGTGCATCCTCCAAATTTGGCTTTGGGAAAAATCACAAAAACATTTAGCACATTGTAGCACACAAAAGAAGAAAGTGATTTGGAGGGGTTTTAAACTCGCCCCAAAACATCAATGATGTTTTTATATTTTGGAATAACATCATTGATGTTTTGCTTGATGTTTTCCAATTGTAAATTACACCCCATGATCTCCCCGATCACGATCTGGGCACTTTCGGATGTGAAAGGATCTGGATCCACAACCTCACGATCACCTAAAAAGAGAGGAAACCCAAAATAAATTAGGTCTAAAAAATATGCCGCCATCCATCTCTTATCTGAGCCTGTGGTCGCAGACACTCACCTGTTGTGGTGACTACTTCCACCATGTCTTCATCCTCCTGCTCATCTTGTGTTGGGGGGATTTCCCCTTCTTCCAGAGGGGGGGGGCTCTGGTCTCCTCGGATGAGGGGTGTCCTCTGAGTCTTTTCTCCCCTATGTAAAACAAAAATGGTATAATTAGCACACAGATATTTAATGTCAGAACTATAAAGATGAAACATTGCTTGGAAGTGGGGTACAATTGTCTATTTTAGCAGAGTTCCAAGATGTAGCTTTTTTAGTGTCCTTTGTCAAGCTGCAATACTTTACCTGTTTGGTAAAAGCTTCACAGATGTAGCCCCCCCTATAGTATACACTGGAGCACCTGTGTGCCCCCCTAATAAAAATGGTGTTCTTGTGTCCCACACTAGTGCTCCAGTGTCCAGATGTGAAAACAGCTGCTCAGTGTCCTCTCCTTACACACAATCTAGTTTGCATTTCATTCTAGTAACAAAGCCATCTACACAACCCAATTCTTTGAAGACAAGTATAGGGCGTCAAAATGGTGGCCAAATGCATATGGCCTAAACAATGGTATTTTATCGTCCGAAATAACAATGTGTGATCCGAACGAATAATGTGCCCATGAACATGAAAGTTGCCATTTTAAACTGTACAACAGTTCCTAAAAGCACATGGAGCAGCACGAACGTAATAAACATAAAGAATAGGAACACAGCACAACTACTTACTTTTTTGCAGCAATCTCCGGATCTTTCTGTACTGCTCGTGTTCTCGTAATTTCAGGTCCGACCACCGCTTCCTGAGCTGATCTTTCGATCGTCGTACCCCGAATTTCCGGTGCAGACTCCTGACCACTTTCGCCATGATCTTGGCCTTTCTGACATTGGGGTTGGGGTAAGGCCCATACTTTCCATCATACTCGGCCTTCTTCAGGATATCCACCATCTCCAACATCTCCCCAAAGGACATATTTGAGTCCTTTAATCTCCTTCTGGATCGGGACGTTTCAGGCTCCAGCCTTTCCTCCTCCTCCTCCTCCTCGTTGCTACAATTAGCACGATCCTGCTGTCTATCCGCCATGTGCTCTTCCTCCACTGCGCCGAACGAAAAGGGGCGGGGAATAGACTAGAAAGAATGTCAGGGGCGGGCGGAGTTATACGCATGCGCAGTGTGTATAAATCGTAACGCGCGCGTCTTACGTACGATCTGTGAGCGGAGGAAGGAGCATCGGAGACGCCGATCGTGCTAACGAAGGTAGGATCTAAACTTGTGTCTATACTGCTTCGAAATGGAAGCCTATATTGTAACAAGATTAGGGGAGTTTGGCCTGACATTAGGCTTTGTCTTGTGTTGTGTCTTACAGAGAAAATGGATGGGTTCAACGACCACAATTTCCTGCCCCTGTTCATAGAAAAGTACAGGGAGCTGCCCTGTCTGTGGCAAGTGAATCACCCCCACTATAATCACAAACAGAGAAGGCAGGCAGCGCTGGAGAAACTGCTGGAGTTGGTGAAGCCGGTGGTCCCCACAGCAACCATCCCTTATTTGAAAGCTAAAATTGGTGGCCTGAGGAGCACTTATCTTAGGGAGCGCAAGAAGGTCACAGATTCCCAGAGGTCCGGAGCTGCAGCAGATGACGTTTATGTCCCCAGGCTGTGGTACTATGAGAGACTGCGATTTCTGTCAGACCACACTGAAGTCAGGGAATCCCTCTCCACTCTTCCTTCCACTCTTCCTTCCACCCCAGCTGAGGCTTCCGATGTCCAACCTGGGCCTTCCAGCCAGGAAGAAATGGAGGAGCCCAGCTGGAGTCAGGTATAGCATTCTTCTACAGATTTCTGGGCAATAAATAAATGATGTTTATTAGATGTTATTATTGATCACTAATTGCTGATTAAAAAAAGTGCTTTACATATCAATAGACAGTAGTGGGCACCCAAAATTGGGAAAAGAATGAAAACTGCTGGGCTCAGAAGGATAGTCTGTTATATTTGTTAACATTCAATTTGCAGCAGTCAGGAGGTGAAAATTGTGTGTGATTGATGAATAAAAAACTAAAACTATGTCCCTTTTTTCATACACAGGAAGACCTCAGCCAGGAGGAGGCTGTGGAATGTGGCAGTCAGGAAGAGGCGGGGATTATTAGTGTCAGCCAGGAGGAGGCGGGGATTAGTGGCAGCTAGGAGGAGGCGGGGCTAAGTGGCAGCCAAGAGAAGCCTGGGACAAGTCGCAGCCTGACTGAGTCTCAGGTCCCTCCCTTCCGCCTGCCATATAAACGAGCCAGGAAGGCCACTCCGAGTCCTGTGCAGGATTCAGCGTACAGGCTGATCCAGGAGGCTTCTGCGTCCCTCAGAGCATTCCCCAGTCCTGAGGCCTTTGCCTGCATGGCTGCCACAAAATTGCAGGGCATGCAGGAGGGTCAACGCAAGATCTCTGAGGACCTGATTTATAAAGTCCTTCGTAAGGGGGAGAGTGGGGAACTGACACACAAGACGGATGTCATTGAGAGGGACGATCCTCCTCCTCCTCCTCCTCCTGCTGCCACAACTCCACCACCACAGCCAAAGCCTGTAAGGAAGCGTGGAAGGAAGACCAAAGAGTGATGGCCCTGGGTTCAGTCTGGTCTGACAGAAGATGCAGTCTCTCATATGACCACAGCCTGGGGACACAGATGTCATCTGCTGCTTTCCGGATCTCTGGGACTTCTGCACCACACTGCCCTCCCTTATGATATGGACTCCTCAGGCCACCAATTTTGCTTTTAAATAATTGATGTCTGCCCTGGGGGTCCCAGGCTTCGCCCACTTCTGCAGTTTCTCCAGCGTTGCCTCCCTCTTTGTTTATAGTTGTGAGCCCTTACTAAAATTTTTTTGGGTAAATTCTACTCTCCTGTGTGTGTTTTCATCCAAAAAGGACAGTTTGTTGGTGACGATTCAGGTACATTTCTAAAGTACAATGTGAAATTAACAAGGGACAACAACACCAAACAATCTCCTACAGATTAAATAGAACAACATATCAATGGTGTTGTGGGAACTTGTCACCAAAAACACACACAAACATTTTCGGGAATACAAATCAAAATCACCAAAAAATAAAAAATAAAAAAGAGAAACACAAAAAAAGAATCTACATTAAAGTCCAAAAAAAACAAAAAATGTTGTTGTCAGATGTGAGAAATCAAAATATATTGAGGGAATCCCAATAAATAGTAACAAAATAAGTTTGTGAGAAGTGTGTGTGAATATGAGCAGCAAAACTACTTAATTCTTGTCACATTATAAAGAAGAAGAGAGTGCGCTGTATTAAACCATTTTGAACATTGCAGCGTGACGAAAGTGCTGTATCCATTCCGAACGCTACGTTTACCAGAACGAGCTGTCCCGTGTCGGAATTTCTTCTGAGCATGCGTGGCACTTTGTGCGTCGGAACAGGCCACACACGGTCGGAATTGACGCGATCGGATTTTGTTGTCGGAAAATTTTATCTCCTGCTGTCCAACTTTGTGTGTCAGAAAATCCGATGGAAAATGTCTGATGGCGCCCACCGGTCGGAATTTCTGACAACACGCTCCGATCGGACATTGTCCATCGGAAAATCCGACCGTGTGTACGGGGCATTACACTTTAATTGCCATTTTCATAGTACACTTTTTGCCTGAGTACATAGTGTCTCCTTATTTGTTTTCCTAATTCATCAAGCAGTGTGGATCATGTGAGTACTAGTTCTTGGAGTGTGGCTTGTGAGGAAGATTGTTTGTGGGAAGCTTCTAATCTTCTGATGGTGTTGATCAGTGCTTTAATCTGTTCCTGGTGTGCTTTTTTGGCTTTAGTTGCTAGGGAGATAATTTCCCCCTGTATAACACATTTGTGGGCTTCCCAAACCATGACGGGGAGACATCTGGAGTAGAGTTTTCCGCAAAGTACATTTGGATTTGGGCTTGAACCTGCTGCAGTGTGGCTGGGTCTTTCAGTAGAGAGGGGTTGAGTCTCCATCATTTAGTCTTCTACGTCGATTCAGGGAGAGTGAGGGTTACTGTAATGGGGTGATGGTCGGATAGGAACACTGGTTGTATTGAGGCATGTGTGAGGAGGGGTAGGTCTGTTTGCGTGAGGAAGAAGTAATCTATTCTGCAATATTTTAGGTGTGGTGGTGAGTAAAAGGTATAATCCCTGTCATTTGGGAACATAGTACGCCAGGTGTCATGGAGAGAAAGGCCCTGCAGTTGTAGTTTAATCTGACGAAGCGCCCGGTATGGTAGCACAGTTGTACCTCTGGAGGTGTCTACTGTGGGGTTCAATGGGGCATTGAAGTCTCCACCCAGCAAAACTATGCCCTCCTGAAATGTGGATAATAAGTCGCACACCTTCCTAAAGAAGGGGACCTGGTTTGCATTGGGACAGTATACATTTGCCAATGTAATAGGATTGGATGCATAGGTGCATTAGAGGAATAGGTACTGTATCTACCTTCCGGGTCTATTAAAGAGTCAGATTGTTGGAAAGCATCATATTTAGATATTAAGATGGATACTCCTTTAGTCTTGGAGTCAGGGTTTGTAGCGTGTATTGCCGATCGATATGTGTGATTGGTTAGCTTAGGTATTGCATCCGATCGGAAATGTGTTTCCTATAGAAGGAGGAAGTGAGCCCTGTGTTTACTCAGAGCTGATAGCACCTGTGATCTTTTTTCTGCGCGGTTCAGACCTTTTACGTTAAGCGGCACACATTTTAGGGTTAGTTGTTGTTTGAGTGCCTTTTCTGCCTGCATGGCGTGTTGTGAGAGTTGGTAATACAGTAGTGTCTAGATGTCGTAGGTTTGATTCAGTAGCCTCAGGAGTATTCAGTTGTGTTTAATTTGCGTCAGGCGGGTTGTTAGGAGTGGGAGCTGCTCCAGGAAGAGAACAGAAGAAGAAAAGAAGGGAGGGGGAGGGTTGAGAAAGAGGAAAACAGAAGGGGGATGAAAAAAGTATAGAAGAAAGTGAATGGTAAGGAATGATGTTGACTGGGGGGTTGTGATGAAGGAGTGAGGAGGGTTGCTGTAAAAGGTACACAAGTATTGTGTACAAAAATATACCAGAGGTGAATATAGATACTCTATTCCACCTGTTAGGGGGAAATCCGGAGTGTCAGCCAGTGCCCAGTGGGACTGCTGTGTGGGGACAGAGGTATGAAAGGGAGCCAAATGACACCGCACGGAGGAGGACTAAAGGGGTATACAAGTAAGAAATGGGATATAATAGTATGCTCCTGTTTTTCTGGGAAATCCTGTGATTCAGACAATGATCTTGTTTCAAAAGCATCAGTTAAACATTTTTAAGGCAATGTCATAAGTATTGTTACATCGGGTTAACCGGAAAATTAACATAACGGGAAAGAAATGGTACAACAACTAATAACTAGTAAAGCATCTGTAAAAACAGCCCTGTGGCTCTGCGCCAACCCTTTAGTGAGCGCATACCCTTGTGGGAATTCTATTGGATGGGCTATTGAGCTCACTGAGAGTCTGTAGATTAAGGCTCTGACCATCCAGGACGGGGCTTAAAGCCAGCAGGCCACAGCCCAAACCCAAAATTCAATCTTCAGGGAGCCTGTCAATGTATAACAGGTACCTGTCATGGTTTAATTGGTTGGGTAAAATACACCTTCCCTGATCCCCTAAAAGATGTACCCCTATTATGTTCTGGAGCATTAGTTTCCCTTCAAATGAAGTGTATCAAAGTTAGTTAGCCAGTTATTTACGAGTCATGGGTACCCAGGAGTGGCTTGGGCCAGAAAGGATATTGTGAGTGTCTATCCAAATGAGATCAAATCGTGAGGTTTAGGGAGCATGAAGATAGGGGATGGGGGGGCAGAGCCAATACTATCTTAGAAATCTGTGAGAATATCATACTCGTGATTCTGAAAAGGACAGAACAGGGGGAGATCTGCTGGTCAATGTTGGACGGTAAGTTACAGTCTCAAGTAGCCCAGTGCTTGAGTTGTTTTAATCCCCGTCCCAATCCCCCACCACCCCCTCATGAAGGAGCCGTATCAAACCTTACTCCATGACAATGAGACATACGAGTGTTTAGTACAATTGTGGTGACCTTGACCCACGCCGGGAAGACTGCTGCATCAATTTAGACACCTGATGGGGAGGTGTTTGATTGTTAAACAGAAAATTGCTGGACCTGGTCAGCGTTGTATGGCTAACGGTGGAAATACTGGTATTTTTGCTAGGCTTCTGGTAAGCTAAAGTCCAGGTCCCCCTCAAAACGCTTTTCTCTGTATTGTTCAATTAATGCATATATAATGCAGAAGGTATAAATACAGACTAGTTGGGTAAGAGGTGAACCACACACAAAAAAAAGGGGGGGAAGAGGGGAGGGGTCTCTATCAGAAAATGTCCATCCATCCCCCGCTTTCTGACCCTTAAGTCTAATAAAGAGTGGTCTGAAGGACATAAAGCAGACATGGTGCTTGCGGAGTGTAGGTAACAAGGAGGGCCAGTGTCCCAATCATTGGTGATGGTTATCTGGAACTTTAGCGTGGAGATAGGCGTCTGTTACAGCTGCGAGCAGGATGACGTACCTCAACAGGCTCCTCCGATTGCATATGCAAACAGGTCCCTCACAGATCTCGAAAAAGTTGGTGGGTTCGGGCCTTTTCAGGAAGTCTAACAGGCAAAGAAAAACAAAAAACAAAGGAGGGGCAGAAAAAAAAATTTCCCTGGGAAAAAGGGCAACAGTTAACAGTACTTATGAACATCCCAATATAACATGGGGCAAAAGTGATTATACATTCTATTGGTCACTTCGGGGAGTCACAGCCAACCCCGGGCTGCGCATGGGCAGATCCCGGCATGAGAGATGATCTGCTGGGGACGTTGGGTCCAATCTGCGATGTCTGGAACGTTGCCTTTGAGATTTCGGTGTTAGATTGTGTGATACAGACTTCCATGGTTCTGACGGGAAGTAAAAGGAATACCACTCAGGAAGATCCACTTGTGGGATGTCAAGCTGGTCGCAAAAGGCAGGCAAATCTTCCAGTGTTCGGAGTAGTGCAGTGCGACCTCTTGTGGAGGCAGAAAGACAGAATGAAAACTTCCATCTGTATTGGATATTTCGTGCAGAGCTTCCAGTAGGGGGCGCAGTGTACACCTATTTTGTAATGATATTTGAGAAAGGTCCTGAAATAATTTAATGTCTGTGCCATTAAATAGAATGCGGCCTCTTTCTCTCCCTTTGTGAAGGATTTCTTCTTTAAGGGGGAAGTTTACAATGCAGCAAACAATGTTCCTTGGGGGTTCAGGTTCACGGGGAGGGGGTCTCAGCGTTCGGTTCAATCTTTCCATTTCAATGGGGGAATCTGCCGGGTGGCTCAGTAAGTCATTGAAGATAGAGCAGATTGCCTGTGGTAATGCAGGTGAATCTATGCTTTCGGGGACCCCTTCACCCTTATATTATGTCTGCGGCCCCTATTGTCGAGATCTTCCACCTGACGGTGGAGCTCAAACATGTATGGTAGTTGGGAATCATATGCCCCTTGTACTTGCCTGATAGCTTCAGCGTGTGTTTGTGAAGCCTGTTCCACTTCCACAATGCGGTGAGTAATGCTGTGGATGTCTGCCTTTAGGTCTGTTATGGCTGCGGTGAGAGTATGTTTGATATCAATGGCAACCTTTTGCAGATCCTTCTGCAGGTCCAGCAAACTGAAGGGATGGTCCGGACCTTCGCCCCCATCCATCGGCGTGTCGGCGCCGCTCCTATGTGAGCCCAGTAATGAGGCCTGGGAGGCCTGTGATGCCTCGTGATTGTTCGCCCGCTGAGTGCAGAACAGGTCGGGGATGTTTTTACTCGGCTGTGTCCCGGAGTCCTTTAGCGTACGGGGAGCAGAGGAGCTCCTGTTAGGCTTTCCCATTGTCGGATGTGGCTGCGAATCCCAAAAGAAGGCAGAATTCGTCCTCTGTGTGCAGGAGCTCAGGTCTTAGGTAGCCATCTCGGGGCCCATCCAAGCCACGCCCCAGAAGGTTTTTCTATGTTTCTTTGGGCGTCGTGATAAGCCCCTCCAGTTTCCATGAGGGATGGAAGTTGGTCAGAAGGGTCCGGAGCTTCTTCTGGAATGATGCGCCAGGTCCTCAGGAGTTTAAGTTCTGCAGGGAGTATCCTCACTACATGAGTTTTGTTTTGGTGTGTAATGAGCAGTTTAGTGGGGAAGCCCCATTTATAGGGAATTTTATGATTTTAAAGAGCTTTAGTTATAGTCGCCAATTGTCTGCGATTTTCCATGGTGGCCTTGGATAAATCAGCGTAAAGAGCGACTGTAGTAAAAGGATCAGGAGGCCTCGCTGCACGTTTTGCTATGTACATGCTCCTTTCTTTAACCGGTAAAAGTGGATGCGGGCCAGTACATCTCTAGGTGTGGAAGCAGGGAGGTACGGAGGTTTGGGGAGCCTGTGTGCTCTGTCGATTGTCACGGTTTGTCAGTTCAGGCAGTAATGTGCACATAAGGGATTGTAGGTATTGTACTAGATCTGCTTGTTGGATAGATTCTGGGACATTATGGCACTTGATATTATTTCACCTGGAGCGATCTTCCAGGTCTGTGAGCTTAAGGTTAATTAGTTGGAGTTCATCTTCATGATCCGCAAATCCATCAACCAGCTCATTATGTGCAGAAAATCGATCTCCCATTTTAGTTTATATAAACTTAATGCTTTGGTCATGCTGAGTAACAGTTGTAGGTAGTGATGAGACTGTATTAGATAGATCAGTGTATAATGCCTGCCTCAGTGAGAGCAGCATGCTCTTCATTGTATTTTCAGACAGGGGGTGATCTGAGGCAGGAAATGCATCCAGCACTGAGGATTGTTGTGGTGGAGGGAGAGAGAACAGACAGGGGGCCGTGACAGGCTGTGTCTGCTCAGGCTCTTCCATTCTGAGCCTGGATTTAGCAGGGCTGGAGGTGGTGGGTGAGTTGGGGAGAGAACACTCACCAATCACTTCAGGAGAGCACGGTGATCCTTGTGTGAGGCTGGAACAGGAGGAAGATGAGGAGAGCTGCGCTGACATCTCACGGGTGCCACCGGCTTCATCTTCGCTGCTTGCCAAGCCTGATGGGGTGAAGAAAGCAGTGAGCTTTTTTGGATGTTTACTGTCCTTCCTCCATTTGGACATGGTGGGACCAGGCTGCTGGGGTGTCTGGGCTATTCGGTGGGCAGGTAAAGCCTTCTCTGGAGCCGCTGTGGAGTTGCTGAGGTTGGGTTTACTGCAGAGCTGTGGAGCTAAACAGTCATCCGCTCGAGCCCTCAAGCCACGCCCCCTCCAATCAGGGTTTAGAATGCAATGCACAGTGCATTGTTAGGTGCTCAGTGGGCGAACATCCCGCCAAGCACCCCGCAAATTTGGGTGTCCGCTAATTGGGCAAACAGGCGATGTTCGGGCTGAACTTTTGCTCAGCCCAAACTATTCACTCATCTCTACTGGTGATACTGCAACAGGTGGGGTGGTGATCAGGAAAAAAGTTACCAGAATTTACTGGTCTGGTTTGGCAGCTACACTGGTTTAGTGACACTGTAACTGGAGTGATGCTGATTGGAGACAAAGTGACTGGCTTCACTACTAGGGCTTGGTCACACAAGAGGGTGGGGACATTAAAACCTTGCGGTTGAGAAATATTTTTTACAGCTACCAACAACCGCTAGCCCCTTTAGCTGTAGAGGCAGCAGCCGAGAGTGTACACATGCTGCCACTGCAATGCTTTGCTCCTCACCCATGGAAAAAATGATACCACTGTGCACTCACCAACCATGACTTGTTTAAATGATAAGGGGCACACTTGTGCATGGTCCAAGGGGTGAAAGTAGGCAGTGAGCAGGTGATACAATGCCTCCTCTCTGCCTGTCAAATGCTCTCTTAAGAGCAATCCAAACATGGTTTAGAGAGCATCACACATGTGAAAAAGGCATTTGGAGACACTGGGACCGATGTGGTGGTAATTAGGGACATTGTGACTGCTGCAGTCGTGATTGGGGAACACTGTGGCTGCCTGTACTGGTCTGGTGGCATTGTACTTCTGTGGTTATGATCAGAGACAATGGCTGGTGGCACTGAAATACAGTGATATCAGAGCAGCCAGCCATTGTACATGATCACTGCCACAGCAGTACAATGTCAACTTAATGACACTACACTTGCTCTGGTGACAATATGGGAGCAACTTACTGTGCACACAGCAGGGAGCAAGATGAAGATTCAGTCACAGTGTTCCCTGTGGTGGGATGATTAAAACACAACATAACTGAACCAGAATTTGCAGTAGACTTACAGAATGTTTGCAAAGAAATTTGATCTGGAGTCATGCAATGCGGGCTTGGTGCAATAGTACAACAATCTTGTGAAGCCTGGCAAGTCTAGCAATAGCTTAGCAAGGCATTTTCAAACTTGCAGCTCAATTGCTTGCTAACTGAGAAGTAAGTCCGACACACATCACCCGCTTAGATGTCTCCTCAGCCGGGGATATGGAGCATGGCGGCACAGTGGTTCAATCACATGGCACCACAGGAGCCGCAGGCTTGGTGATGTAATCACGTCAATGCATTTCACTCACTGATCACGTGAGTTTCATCAGGACAAGATGATGTCTGTACCGCTCGCTTTTAAAGATATTGAAATGTAATTTCAATAATTGTCCAGTGGGGTTTGCCTTTTCCAACAGATCACAACCACACTTAACCCTAAGGCCCGGTTCACATATGCACGGGGTCTGGTGCGTTCCAGTTTACTGGTTCAGGTGCAATTCAGGTGCAAATTTTTGCCTGAATTTGCACTTGAACCGGACCCAAAAATGCACAGGGCCCTTTTTGAAGCTGCCCAGGACATGTGTGAACCTGCTCCATTGAGAGCCGGTCACATTCACATGTCATGTAAATTGGATGCAGTTTAAAATGCATCCAATTCACATAAATGTGAACCCAGACTAAGGGAATCTGTTATTAAAGCAAGTGTAACTACTAATGTCGCCATCATGTGGCCATTTTAAACATTACATACTCACATCCAATGTAGTTATTACCTAATGAGACTAGTAAGTCAGGTGTGAGGAGGAGGGAGCAATTCACAAAAGAATTTCAAAAACATTTAAAAAACAAATAGATCCTAGGTAGTTGGGATAATTTTCATATCGGAGATGTAATGGTAACGGGTCAAGTGTCATATTGTTTTATTAAGGTCTGTTGTCATATGATAGAAAATTGTGGTCCATTTAAATTCTTTGCTTTGCATACCGTAACTCTTCATTCTAATTTGATGGACTTAAACTATTTTAAGTGGTTTCATACATACATTCAAGTATAGTGGGGACCTCCTAACAATAATAGCCCTGCAACTTCGGATGGACAGTGGGTTAAATATATATATATAAGAATAAGGTAGTCCCACCTGTGGAATGACACATCATGCTATCAGCCACCCCTTTATTGGGTTGAATATTGAGCCTAGATTTCAGCTTCTGATATATTTATCCGGAGTGGTTAAACTCACAGCCATTTCCTAGGTCTCAATGCAACCCTTGAATTAAAATTTCACAAAATTCTGCATACACCAGCCGGTTTAGAGTGTGAGTGTTGGCATGCATTTGACCCCAAGTTATTTTAGATGTGACAACGTTGTCATTTTTGTATTACATATTGTGTAAGCCACAATTGGTTTTCTGTTATTTGTATTGAACATTTTCTATAATTAATACAGTCTTTGAAGGAGAAACTGCAGTTTGCCCTTTAATAGAACAACTTAAGTTGGTTCTTCCCCACATTTTGGTTTATAAACCTCATGCAGTTCCAACTGAATTCCATTTTGCTATAATTGGACTGGAGAACAGAGCACTGTTCCTATGTGATCTTGAACTCTACAACAAAATCAATTTTATTTACTAATACATTCCCTCCACTCACCATTCCATCATCTGATGCAGTTAGGTACAAGCATCCATAGCATTATTGTATTCATAGTTACAGCATATGAACAAAGTGAATTTTCAAGTACACACATTATATCCTGGCTTTAAGCAAGATTAGTGATGTTTTTTATACTGAGAGGAAATCTCCTTTAACAAAGTTCACTCCAATATCACCTAAAACAATGATTTTGTCATATTTCCTCTTTTTATAATGGGAAACAGTGTAACATAGTTTAGAACATGAAAGCCTTTTAGTTCTCTAATCCGAACACTTGCAAGATTGGCAGCCTTTTCACACCATTTCTGTAATGGCTACTTTCCATTCACACTTCTGTAAACCCATTCCATTAGTGTCAAATTTGGTTATATGTAATGGTCCTAAAGATATTCATCATAAAACAAGAAATAGCTTTGAATAGTTTACAAAATTTTGTTTTTTTTCTTATTTAATACAATAACATTTCTCAAAAATATATCCTATCAGATTGCAAATGTGATACTGACCACAAGCGTAAATGAGTGTAATATATAAATTGCCTAATGCCTATATAATTTAAAAAAAAAACTTTTTTCTTCATTTCTGGATAAGCTTGAGCCCCTTTTATGTTATCATTGATGGTTGCATCCCTGTTAGATTTCCAAGATATTGTCAATATTCTCATTGAGCACATTCTTGGAATGGGCTCAAAGGTAACGGGTGCTGAAGCAACTACCAGCTGGAGCTTGGAGACAAGGCAGATCAATGCATATATTTTCCAGCACACCACAGATCATCAAGTATTGTCCGAAGCTTTTACTGAAGAATGATCACATAACAAGGGATCACATCACATAACAATTTTGGAGACGCGCAGGACCCTTTCATCATCACAAAGTAGTCCTGCATGGCTCCAAAATGTTGCACTTGGTCCTTTGTGATGTGTTTATTCTTCAATAAAAGTTTCAGATGATACTTGAAAATCCATGGTGTACTGGCAAATATATGCATTGACCTGTTAGAGTTCCTTCTCTATTTGTTCCAGGGACCATTGTCACTGGGACAGAATGTAAGGAAAGAATTCTAAATTTTGAGTTGCCAACAGAAAACAAATAGGGGTAAGATCTCCTAATGAGGGTACTTCCTTCACCTTGCAGACATTTCCTCTGTTGGGTCTACCAGGCAGGAAGTTAAGGAAATCTCACTTGGGGAAAAAAACGTGGGTTTTAACCATTCCCTTACCCTATCCAAAATGATAAGAAAAAACAAAACAATTTTGCCTTTTGATAAAAAAAGATACATTCTTTGCACCAAATATCTCATCAGTCTGACAAACCTGTTTTTTCCACGATTATATTTTATTACTTGCTGTGGTGGGCCTGTCTTTGCACTTACACAATAACCATAATTTTACCCAATTTTGCAACCTATTCTTGGGTCCCCTCATGGGTGTTTATACCACTGTTATCCCTCTGCATGTATGTTACATTTTTTGTTCTTCAGCTATATCCATATCCACTAATCCTGCAGTTTAAATGTTTAAATTACTGTAACATCATTCGTATAATTGAATTTGACTTTCTTGTCATTGTTTTCTATCCAGGTTTTGTTAGTATTCCCCTTCTGTCCCCTTTATAATTTCAGATTTCTAGTGCATTTCTTTTCACTGCCCTGTTTATTGTTCCTTTTCTTTTATCCTGCTTTCCTTGTCAGAGTGCATTCTCTTTGGTGAGTGGTCCTCTTGCTGTTATTATCTACTGTACCCTAATGCCTCTGAGTTTTATTCTTGTCTTTTGTCTTTTTATTTTATTTATCCCATTGCCTGAACACTAGAAGCTGATGGCAGCACAACATCTTCAGTGACCCTTAGGAAGGACAAGCACTTCTAGTCCTTGCAGTCAGAGAGAGAGCCCGACATTACCAGATGGCAACACTGAGACTTCTTATTTTTCCGTACTATCTGCACTTCAATGATCCCTGGATAAATAGGATAAATACAGCAATATAATTGTCTAATCATACTAAACTGTATTTACCTTTACAGGGAAATAAGGAATGGGGGACATTTAAATAAATGAAGTAATATTGCACAAAGGACAGGATAAAATTAAAAGGGGAGTTGGGAGTGTAGTGTAATTATTTGTACTGTGCCTTCTCAAAAATTATTGGGGCTTAAAGTATCTACATTTATCAGGTTCTTGAAAGTATAACTAAAGGCAAAACTTTTAGTTTTGGATAGAGTGGAAAGGGATTAGAACACCTGTCAGTTTTTATTGCTGCAGGAGCCCCTGTTAGGGAGATTTGCCCTGCTTACCATTATCATTGAAAGTGAAAGTAAAAGAAAATCCCACATTTTGGGTTGTCCCCAGAAACGTATTAGCAGGAAAATCTAGTTCTGGTGAACTGGGGGTCCCCAAGGAATTCCCTCAATTTGTAGGAATTTCCTCTCACTTCCTGTTGGGCTATGGGACAATCTCGTCAGTTGGACCCTCCCTTGCTCTATTAAAAAAAATAAAAAATTTAACCTATAGTTTTACTTCAAGTTGCATCTTAGAGAACCACACCCAAAACAACTGTTCGAGTTGTCATTCACTGGTCAAGATTATCTCTATTTCTAAAATATGATTAAAGGCAAAATGGGGAGAGATTAGAACACCTGTCAGGTTTGTATTGCTGTCCACAGCTCTGTTAGGGATTGTTGCCCTTGATTTTTGTCCTGTTTACTGACAGTTGAAGTAAAAGAAAATCCCCATTTTTTGGTTGTCACCAGAACAAGAATAAAGGGGAAATCTTTCAATGGGAGCATTAATACTCGTGATCTTGATGACTACTAGGGGTTCCCACACTTTAGAGAGATTTTCTTTCACTTCCTGATTTGGCTATGGGGCAGGAAGCAAAAAGGAAATCTCTCTAATGGGACACAGATGGCAAAAAAACTGACAGGGCTTATAACCTTCACACCATTTTCTCAAACTCCCCCCCCATGACTTTACTATTAAGATCGACAGCACAACCATTGGTCCCTCCACACATGCCAGGGTACTGGGTGTAATCAATGACTCTGACCTCTCCTTCAGCCCCACATACAATCACTGGCTAAATCCTGCCACCTTAACCTCCACAACATCTTCAGAATTTGACCCTTCCTGACTAAAGACACCACAGAACAACGTATTCACTCCTTAATTATTTCCCGTCTTGACTACTGCAACTCTCTCCTTAATGGCCTACCCTTACGCAGGCTATCCCCCTTCAATCTATTAAGAATGCTGCTGCTAGACTAATACACCTCACTAATCGATCCGTGACTGCTGCCCCTCTCTGCCAATTCCTTCACTTGCTTCCCCTACCCCACCGTATAAAATTCAAAATGCTAACCATAACATACAAGGCCATCCACAACATCTCCCCCAGCTACATCACCAACCTCATCTGCAAATATCGCCCAAATCGTCCCCTCCACTCCTCCCAGGACCTCCCGTTCGCTAGCTCCCTTGTTACCTCCTCTCATGCTTCAGGACTTCTCAAGAGCCTCTCCCATCCTCTGGAGTTCCCTACCCCGGTATATCCGATCAGCCCCTAACCTGTCCACCTTTAGGGGATGCCTGAAAACTCACTTATTCAGGAAAGCCTATCTCTCACCCACCTAACAACTGTCCCCAAGCCACCCCCCATCAAATCATTCCCTGCATCTATTACCTTTTGTATCACCACCCCCTCCCTTTAGAATGTAAGCTCTATGAGCAGGGCCCTCCTGTCCCTTCTGTATTGAACTGTACTGTAATTGTGTTGCCCCCCTCTACATTGTAAAGCGCTGCGTAAACTGTTGGCGCTATATAAATTGTGTATTATAATAATAATAATAATATAACCTTCTCTTACTTTATCCAAAATTACAAAAAAAGGTTTGCCTTTAATTGTAAAATAATTAATTGGCAGAGCTGATCTAAAATAATAGAGGCTACAGAGCTTCCAGTAAAAAGTGATGTGACTTTACAAAATTTTATGAAATGTAATGCCACGTACACACGAGCAGACTTTACGGCATGCTTGGTTCGGAGGACCGGAGTCCGTCAGACAATTCGATCGTGTGTGGGCTCCAGCGGACTTTTTTCCCCCCCAAAAGTTCAACGAACCTAGAAATGAAACACGTTTCAAATCTTTTCGACGGACTCGAGTCCGGTTGAAAAGTCCGCTCGTCTGTATGCTAGTCCGACGGACAAAAACCAACACTAGGGCAGCTATTGGCTACTGGCTATGAACTAACTTGTTTTAGTACGGTCATATGTCATCACTTACGAATCCGTCGGACTTTGGTTGATCATGTGTATGCAAGTCCGTTCATTTGGAAAGTCCATCATAAAGTCAGTCGAAAAATCTGCCGAACCAAGTATGCCGTAAAGTCCGGTCGTGTGTACACGGCATAAGAGATTGTTTGGATTTCTTTGAAGTAAGATTGCTATGAAAAGGTGATTTCCTGGTGGTAAGGGGTAGGTAGTACTAGAAATTGATTACATTTACCTTTGTTTAACTTTGGTTTACAGAATGTAATCCTCCCCCATATTCTGTGCATCTTTATTTCCAGCAACACTTCCTACAGAGGTTACAGCAAGTGACAAACCACTTGCATATGAAGCATCTCAAGGGTTTTGTATCACAGCATTTAGAAGCCTGTAGGTAATAAAATGTTGATAGAACTTTTTTAGCCAAAGTACATTTAGATATTTTTGGAACACTTAGTGTAGAAGCTGAGTGTTTATACTTCCCCCATTCTCTAGTTCTACTCTCTCACTTTTGGACATTAATCTATCCATTTGGCGCTGAGTGGTGTGCTGTAGGCCCGAGCAAAACCTTCCTTTTACATTTAGATATCCATTGCTTATTTGATAGGATTGACATTGACTGTATCAGAATAGATTTTAATTTGACTTCTTTAAACAATTTATAGTCTTGGAGTACAAAGTAAATCCATGTGATATCTATCAGCCAAATGTGGTAAGTGATTCTGATAGCTTTCTTTTTCAATTATATGTAGGCTCAGTCACGTCTAAAGAAGCATCGGGGATGCACTTCTCCTAAACTATGTCACATCTAAAGGAGCCTGGGGATGTACTGTTTCTAGGCTCTGACACTGAAATAGGAGCCCTGGGGATGTGCTGTTTCTAGGCTCTGACACATTTAACCTAGGTTAGACTCTGTCACATCAAAAGGAGCACCAGGGATGTGTTTTTTCTCTTGGCTTTGTCTATAGCTAGGAATGAGTTGAACTTTGAATCAGACCAGAGAAGAGGAAACATTGCAGGGATCTAAGCACCTAACCTGGATGATATTCCTGTCCTGTCACGGTCACCATTACTGCAGGGGGGGGTGGCAGCTGTCTTCAACAGTCAACACAGCTGTGAGTTTCACCTGTGCTCACTATTATGTCAGAGAGAGGAAGGCAGCCATATTTAACAGTCAACAAAGCAGAGACAAGACAGTAGCCATTTATAACAGTCACTAACAATCCCAGAGTGAGCTGTAAGTCTCACTAGCAGATACCATTACAACAAGGTGTGCTTGGTGGTCATTTTTGAAGGGAGTTTGACATTATATTTCTATATACGCCCTGCAGTAATTTAAGGAGAGGACTCCAGCCAATTATTGTGACATCTCAGTGTGTCAAGGCAAGTTTTGCCAATTATTATTTGCAGTCTCTATATTTCCATATGGGCCTGGTTGTTCCTCATCATATGTCATATATCAGGTCAGTCTATCTGGAGTTCAAGCTATTAAGCTGGATCCCGCTAACGTTAAGACCAGCAAACAAGGACTGGTGAGAGAGTTGTCGAACCCATTTGACACAAATTTCAGAAACAATCATATATTGCTATGTCCTAGGGCATTCAATAGAAATAGAATGCTTCCTACTCTCTTCCCATTGGAGCTTGTTTCAAACGATTTTCACATTTTAGTGTTTCTATTTCTTTTCTAAAGTATTACCTTACAGACACCTCTAGAAGAATTGACAGACCTAACCAAGATTCACCACTGCATCTTCAAAGAAGGGCCCCAACTAGGAAAAAACAAATAGAAAAATTAGCTTGGGGACAATCTCTTCTTGTCTTAATTATTAGCATTTGTCTCACTATTTATTTTATTAAAGATTTTTGTTTATATATATCAAAGCCCTCAGGCAGCTTTGATTGAGCAGGACCATCCCTGTATCTCAGAGGTAGCTTAGCTCCCTGAAGTTTAAACATTCTTGCACCTACTCTTAACTCAGGAACTAGTAGTTGGGTAATTTTTACCAAAGAAATGTCGCAGAATTCATTCTGGCCTACATTTATGAAGAAATTTTATTTATTTGCAAAATTTTATAACAGAAACCAAGAAAAATTTGTTTTTTGCTAAATTTTCAGTATTTTTCTGTTTAAATCACTTTGCTAATGCCCTCCCTGGCCAGCTTGGAGTGTTCATTTAGATAAATCCCCAGGGCTTTCCCAATGCCCTCCTCCCGCCAGCTTCCGATAACTGAATACAGTTGACAAAGGCATTTCCTACCTCAATAGATCAAACATCAGTAGTATCATACAAATATACAGTGGATATGTAGAGCATTTGAAGGGCAATCCAAGAGAAGCCTATGAGGAAGCTTTAATGGCATCAGACACCCGAGGACAGTGTAACAAGAAACATTACGATCTTAGATTAAAAATTCAAGACTTGTCTTTGCTGACTCACTTACATTCAATATACTCAAAGTCATTTTAAATGAATGGGGTTTATTTTGTGTAAATGGTGTATCAGAGTGGTGGAGGTATTACACCAGTCAACTCAGTGAAAGCAGAATGATTCCAGAGAGATTAACAAATTAGTGGCTCCAGTGGGGGATGCACTACACAATTAATGTCATTGCTTGATACTATTATTCTAGTTTCAATGTGCCAGATATTAACAAGTGTCCAGTAAGCAAACAAGGTTTTATTCCACCAGTCAGCTCCCCCTGTGATATTCCAACCCACCTGTTAACTGATTGGCTGGCTGAATTTCCTTATGTGCATTGAATGCTAGGACTTTTTAGAGCACAGGATAGTACACCCTATGTTCTCATTTCCCAACAGCAATCTACATGGTTAGTTAGGAATGTTGTAAGTGGCAACCATTTTGGTTGATTTTAGCCACAGAGTTAAGTTAGGCAGACCACAGTAAAAACTTCTATGGCGAAAAAGGTATATTATTTCTACTGCTAATTTAATATTTGAGTTAAACTTGTTACAATATTGATTTGTAAAGCAAACGTTCATTTATCCTTTAAGTATCTGAATATACTGGTCTGTGAACACATTTTATGCTTTTTTTTTTGTTCTATTTTATCCGTCTTCTTCTAGCTTTTTTGAGACACTCTCTTCTAAGTAAATAAATATATATTCATGCGAAATATAGCAAATCAGCATACATAATCAAGCAACAAATATTTTAAAGCTTACTAAACTACCCAGTCTGGATTCCATTATTTGGCAATCAGATACTTGTTGGAGGCATTGAAGTTTTCTTCATTCATACAGATCTACACTGAGCCTGTAAGAAGGAAAGGATGAGCTAGGAGGTGTGATGCTGCATTGTATTTCTAGGATGTACTGTCTGTTTTACCTCTGTTGTTGTGATTTCATTCTCTTTCTTTATCTTTCTCTACCAGAAAGTCTGAGTTTTAGTTCATTGTGCATTTTAGAAAAAGCTTTCTAAATGGAAGTACTGCTCTTATATGTTATTGACAATACAGTATGTTTTCATTTTTCTCTGCATGGACATACTATTCAATTTTCTTTATGTTCCTTTGTTTGGGATTTTGGTAAACGCTTACATTCTATAGATCAATTATATATTTTTTTAATTTTCTCCTTTGTCATTGTCTATCATATTCTCTGCGGATTATCATTTATTTCATCTGCCTAATAAAGTATGCAGAATAGGAAGAAAAATTTGGCCTGGAATAGGAAGGACAAGTCTAATAAGGGACCACCATGGTTTTTGTTAAATTTCGAAGTTCAGAAAGCAAAATATTTCATTAGTTTAATATTTTCATTTTTTGCCAGTACAGCTTTTATTGACCACACTACTGTTATATAAAAATAACAATAGAAAGCAAATCTATGGAAGTGTTAGACAGGTTATAAAATTTACAACTCTCATTGTGCACTGAACCATCATGTATGAATAGTTTTCATAAATGGAGCATATTGTTGTAAAAAGGGTGCATTTCTAAGGGCACAGCAAATAACATTTATATCAACAGCAATATAAAAAATACACTGTGCTCTTCTTATTGCGTTTTCCCCAAAATGGGAGCTAACATATAAGACTTTCATGGAGAAAGTGAGACACTGAGAAAATGAAGGAAATAAGCAAATCCTAGGCTTTGACATAACATAGCATTAATACACTTTGGTAAGAATAGGAAGTATGAAATGAAGGCTTGGATGATTACTAGGTTTACCTCCTTATTGAAGAAATTGAGCTTTCTGTTGACTAGGCTCTGGCAAATTCTCACCTTACATAGCAGAGTTGGTGGGGCCATGTCCATGACACCTTCACATTACCAAATGAGTTACCAGTATAAAGTGAATTTGTTTAAACCAGAATGTATAAGGATAAATGTCTGTCAAAAAAAACCTAGTGTGTGCAAATGTGACCACTGCCATGTTTGCAAGTTTGTGGAATGTGCATTTTTATTTTGGGAAAGAAATCAAAATGTATATTGTACAGTAGACAATCCACCTTAATGGTGGAGGTAGCAAAATGTTGAAAAAAGATAGTCCGCTCAAACAAAAAAGAATTCTAATCTTCGTTGTGATTTATAGATCTGGATGAATCATCATCACCACACTGCAGTGAGTGTTGACTACAGCCACCTAACATCCATGCATTAACCCCGCAATATTGGATGGAGATACACAGTGGTCTGCAGGCAACTACTTGGAAACATGCATGAAAACCAGTAATATCTGGTAAGTGATTTTCCTTTGGGGGACTATTATACAAGCAGTGTGGTGATGATGATTCAATGGAAATGTTCAACAAAGCCATTAATTATGTCAGCACTGAGCAAATCATATCACATCATATCAGTGCTGGGATCTCATACAGATTTGTTTATCAACAAAGCCACATCGCACAGAGGAGAAGTCTTATGCCCCGTACACACGATCGGACATTGATCGAACATTCCGACAACAAAATCCATGGATTTTTTCCGACGGACGTTGGCTCAAACTTGTTTTGCGTACACACGGTCGCACAAAGTTGTCGGAATTTCCGATCGCCAAGAACACGGTGACGTGCACTACGTACGATGAGACTAGAAAAGGTCATTTCAGAACCAAGCGCGCCACCCTTTGGGCTGCTTTTGCTAATCTCGTGTTAGTAAAAGTTTGGTGAGAGACGATTTGCGCTTTTTCAGACTCATGGTTTTCAGATTGTTTTCTGCTGTTCAGTTTGTGTTTGTGGGTTTGTATCTGCTCTTCAGTGCGTGCAGCAAGTGACGCTTGACTCTTGTCATTCTGTTCTTGTTCATTCGTTACTGTTTTTCAGGTCGCTCTTCACAGGCCTTGCTGTTCTTCAGTGCGTTCTGTTACTTCGTTCTGAGCAGCTGACCGTTTTCTAGCCATGTTGCGTATACGTCCTCCTCATAGAGTTCGTGCTGTGCGGGGGCTTGGTGTTGGGGACCTTGACACAAGTCCAGTCCATGAACAGGGTGGGGAGGAGTTCATGGACCAAGAATTGGTTGCTTCAGCGTGACCAGTTCTGTCATATGCCTTTGCTCCGTGAGATCCGTGAGAATAATCCTGATGATTTCAGGAACTTTCTCTGGATGACGGACCCCGTATTTCACCATTTGTTGGCTTTGCTGACCCCTTATATTAGCAGGCCATCACTCCGGAGCAGAGGCTAGTTACCACCCTGCGGTACTTGGCGACGGGGAGAAGCCTGCAGGACTTGAAGTTCTCGACAGGCATCTGCCCCCAGGCTCTGGGGATCATTATCCCAGAGACCTATTCTGCCATCATACAGGTCCTGCAGAAGGAGTATATGAAGGTAAGATTTTTATCCTTTAATATCACATTTTATTGTATTTAATGTTTGCTAATGTATTGTATTTCTTTCCTCATTCCCTAATTACCATGATTGTAATATGCTGTGAATGTCCCCTTTGTCCTCAAGTATGCTGGCTTTTTAGGTAATTATTTTTTTTCTCCTTCATACACATTTGCCTTCACTTACCTCCCCAGCATGGTCTCCTGGCCCTATATTCACCTCATGTAGTCACGTAACAATGTATTTTATCAGCTCCATAGTAGTGCTTTACCCCAAACACCCCCTAAAATGTTTTAAAATGTGATTTTTGCTTTAAATTCAGGCAGAGTGCCAGAGGCTTTTTTTGGGGGGTCCCCAAATCATTTTTAACCCTCCCTCCCCCCAACTGCTAAGTCAGTTGATACCAATTCTCTATCTATCCTCAATCATCTATCTGCTGACTTTGCCAAACCCATACACACTATAGCCATCTCTTTTGTGGTCAGATTTATGGATGAATTCCCCAAAGCATGTAGTGCAAGGGCCTGCCTGTATACTTTCAAATGGTACTGTTTGAAGTTTCTGTATACTATTATTATCTTGATAGGTAATAGCAGAATGTCCAAATGTGTTCAAATGTGTACAATGTGTATTTATATCTTTGTATTATGACACTTCTTACCTGTCCAGTGGGCTGCCAATAGTGTAACTAAGGAGGGGCTGTTCAAAGTGATACCCATTATTTAGGCATTCATCTCTCAATGAAGTGGAGAGGGTTACCTGTCCAAGAGTACCCCCTTATAATCTTAGAAATGGCCCATGAGAGGGGGGAGGGGGAATCTGATAGGTTTACCTTATCCTTTGGTCTTTAAAAACTCCCTCAAATAAATGTTATCTTGATGTTGGCCAAGAATGTTTGTGTCTAATCTGCTTTCCCTGTTTATGTGCAAAATGACTAAATTATTTTTTTTGTTTGACTCCACAGTTTCCTTCCACGCCACAGGAATGGCAGACTGTGGCCTCCCACTTTGCCCAGCGGTGGGACTTTCCTAACTGCGGAGGGGCAATTAATGGGAAACACATCCACATCATCCCACCACCCAACTCGGGGTCGTACTATTATAATTATAAGGGGTTCAATAGTATTGCGATGTTGGCGGTGGTGTCGGCTGTATGTGGACGTGGGGAAGAATGGCCAGATGTCCAATGGTGGAGTCATCGCCCAGACGGAGTTCTACAGGCATCTCCAGAATGGCAGCTTGGACTTGCCACCTCCAGAAGACAATGTGGAAGGACTCCCATTCGTCTTCATTGCGGATGAAGCATTTGAGCTGGGGGACATCTTATGCGGCCATTCCCGATAAGGACCCTCACCCCGGACCAGAGGGTTTTTAATTATTGGCCAGAGCCAGAAGAGTGGTGGAGAACACGTTTGGAATCATGGCCAGCCGGTTCTGCATATTTCTTACACCCATACATATGGCGGAGTATAAACGGAATCATATAATCCTGGCGTGCTGTGTTCTACACAACTTTTTACGGCAACATTCTGCCAACTATGCTGGCTCAGTTGGGCCTAAGGCTGGACTTCAAAATGAAACAACCCTGACGGCGCTTGAAAGCGGCCGTCCTAGCTTGCCCCCCCTGAGTGCCCGTGATGTCCGGCTAAGATACCTTGAATACTTTGCGGGTAGGGGGGCTATCAATATGCCAGACAATGTCTGAAAGCTTTTTCAAATAAAAAAAACAAATAACTACTCAAATCTTTGGTGACATTTACTGCTTGTGTTTGTTTTAGCTGACCCTGACAGAAATGTGATGAGTCTTGAAAATGGCGTGATTGTGTAACCTTACAAAGCACTGGTGGGTGTTATTTACTAAAGGCAAAAACACTTTGTACTACAAGTGCACTTGAAACTGCACTGAAACTGCACTTGTAGTGCAAAGTTGATTTGCCCTTAGGAAATAACACCCATTGTCACAGAAAACACCAATTAGAGCACCACAAAAGTGTTGTAGCGTTGAGACAATAATCCACACATTCTTGATTAACAATCTTTTTAATACCAGCACAATCACATGTGCATTTAGAAAATGTTTTTAAAACAAACCAATAGGTTTGTTGTATAACAATTTTTGGGGTCACATTAGAAAAAGTAGAAATGTCCATTTAAGATAACACAGGCATGTTTAAAACCAACAAGAAAGACATACATTTTGAACTTACAAAGTTCACTTTTGGTAGAACTTGAAGGCAATATCAGACATGAGTATTTACAAACTGTGTTTGATATTGCGTTCAGATGGGGTGAAGTCACCCCAGGAAAAGCCAAATTTTGAAGATGCACACAAATTTACGAATGTCAACATGTGCTACCTGCCATCACAGGGGATCAAGGGACGTGTTTTGGGGTGCAACCCCTTCCTCACAGCTACTTTATTATTGAGGAAGGGGTTGCATCCCCAAAACGCGTCCATTGATCTCCCGTGATGGCAGATAGCACATGTTGACACACTGTGTGCCTCTTCAAAATTTGTCTTTTCTCAAATTTGTCACAAAATTTCAAAAATTTGTAGCACACAAAAAACAAAGGGATTTGGAGGGGTTTTAAACTCTCCCTAAAACATCAATGATGTTCTTCATTTTTTGAATAACATCATTTATGTTTTTCTTGATGTTTTCCAAGTCCCTATTACACCCCATGATCTCCCAGATCAGGATCTGTGCACTTTCCGAGGTGAAAGGATCTGGATCCACAACATAACGATCACCTAAAAAGATAGAAACCAAAAAACACCATGTATTATAAATATGCCGGCATCCATCCCTTACCTGAGCCTGTGATCGCAGACACTCACCTGTTGTGGTGCCAATTTCCACCACATCTTCCTCCTCCTGCTCTGCTTGTCTTGAGTGGATTTCCCCTTCCTCCAGAGGTGGGGGGTCTCTGGTCTCCTCGGATGAGGGGTGTCCTCCGAGTCTTTTCTCTCCTATGTAAAAAAAATAGGTCTACTTAGCACACAGATATTTGATGGCAGAACTATAAATATGAAACATTGCTTGGAAGTGGGGTACCATTGTCTGTTTTGGCAGAGTTCCAAGATGTTGCATTTTTTTTGTCCTTTGTGAAGCTTCAATACTTACCTGTTTTGTACAAGCTTTACAGATGGAGTCACCCCTATAGTATACACTGGAGCACCTGTGTGGGCCCCCTAATAGAAAGGGTGTTCTTGTGTCCCACACTAGTGCTCCAGCGTCAAGATGTGTAAACAGCTGCTGAGTGTCCTCTCCTTACACATAATCTAGTTTGCATTTAATTCTAGTAACAAACCCATCTACACAACCAAATTAGTTTCACACAAGTAGGCCCTAAAAAATGTGGGCAAATGCATATGGCCAAAACAATGGGGTTTTATAGGCCGAAAGAAGAATGTTTGATACGAATGAATAATGTGCCCATGAACATGAAAGTTGGCATTTTAAACTGGATAACAGTTAAGAAAAGCACATGGAGCAGCACGAACGTAATAAACATAAAAAGGATAGGAACACAGGACAACTACTTACTTTTTTGCAGCACTCTCCGGATCTTTCTGTACTGCTCGTGCTCTCTTAATTTTAGGTCCGACCACCGCTTTCTGAGCTGATCTTTCGATCGACGTACCCCGAAATTCCGGTGCAGACTTTTGACCACTTTCGCCATGATCTTAGCCTTTCGGACATTGGGGTTGGGGTAAGGTCCATACTTTTCATCATAGTCGGCCTTCTTCAGGATGTCGACCATCTCCAACATCTCCCCAAAGGACATATCTGATGCCTTAAATTGTCTCCTTCTGGATCGGGACGTTTCTGCCTCCGGGCTTTCCTCCTCCTCCTTCTCCTTGCTGTAATTATCACACACCTGCTCTGACTCCGCCATGTGCTATTCCCCACTGCAACGAACAAGAAGGGGCGGGAAATAGACTAGGGGCGGGCGGAGTTTCACACATGCGCAGTGTCTATAAGGCGTAACATGCGTGCGTAGTACGTACGATCTGTGAGCGGAGGAAGGAGTAACGGAGGCGCCGATCATGATTGCGAAGGTAAGATTTAACATTGGGCCTATACTGCTTCTAGATTGAGGCCTATATTTGCACAAGTTTAGAAGACTTTAGGTTGACATTAGGGTTTGTCTTGTGTTGTGTCTTGCAGTGAAAATGGATATCTTGAAAGATAAGGACTTTATGCCAATCTTCATTGATATGTTTAGGGAGCTGCCCTGTCTATGGGAGATAAACCACCCTGAATATAAGAACCAAACAAAGAGGAAGGCAGCACTGGATAATTTGTTGGAATTTGTGAAGACAGTGATCCCCACAGCAGACATCACCTATTTTAAGATCCTAACTGGTGGCCTGAGGAGCACTTATCTAAGGGAGCACAAGAAGGTCCAGGATTCCCAGAGATCAGGAGCTGCAGATGACATTTATGTCCACAGGCTGTGGTACTATGACAGGCTGCATTTTCTGGCAGGTCAAACTGAACCCAGGTCAGCACTCTCCAATCTTCCTTCCCCCCAGCTGAGGCTTCTGAAGCCCAACCTGGGCCTTCCAGGTAGCAACATGTGGAGGAACCCAGCTTGAGCCAGGTATAGCATTCCTCTAAATCTTCATGGTTGTCCAATCAATGATGTTAACTAGATGTTAGTTTGGAGTACTAATTTATGATTGTGATTGATGATGCAAAAACTAAAACCATGTCCCTTTTTCATACACAGGGAAGTCTCAGCCAGGAGGTGGCCGGGCCAAGCAGGCTGCCTGATATCCAGGTCCCTCCCCTACACCTTCAAAGACAAAGTGGCAGGAAGAGGAGGACAGAGTAACCTGGAGGAGGCTGCAGTAGGCCTCTTTTGGAAGGCTACAGAGGCCCTGAGAAGCTCCCACAGTGTGGAGGAGGACTTTGCTGGCATAACTGCCTGCAAAATGATGCAGATGGAGGAGGGCCAACGACTCCTGTGTTAGTCCTTAATTTTGGAAGCCCTCAATAAGGGGTTGAGGGGCCAAATAACATGTGTTACCCACATTTGTAACCTCACACATAGTCCTCCTCCTCCTCCAGGTCCTACTACTACTCCTCCTCCTCCTCCAGGTCCTACTCCTCCTCCTCCTCCTCCTCCTCCTCCAGGTCCTACTCCTCCTCCTGCCACATCTCCAACACCAGAGCCACAGCCGGGAAGGAAGCGTGGAACGAAGACCAGAGAGTGATGACCCTGGGTCAAGTCTGGTCTGGCAAAAGATGCAGGCTCTTGTAGTACCACAGCCTGGGGACATAGATGTCATCTGCTGCTTTCCAGATCTCTGGGACTTCTGGACCACACTGCACTCCCTTAGATAAGGACTCCTCAGGCCACCAATTTTGCAGTGAAATAATTGATGTGTGCCCTGGGGGTCCAAGGCTTCATCAATTTATGATGTATATCCAGCGTTGCCTCCCTCTTTGTTTGGTTCTGAGCCCTTAATAAAGGAATTTTTGTTTCAATTATACTCGCCTATGTGTGTTTTCCTTCAAAAAGGACAGTTTGTTTGTGAGGAGGCAGGTACATTTCAAAAATTCAATGTGAAATTAACAAGGGACACCAACACCAAACAATCTCCTTGAGATTAAATAATACAAGATATCAATGGTGTTGTGGTAACTTGACACACAAAACACACACAAAAATATTATGGAGTAAAACTAAAAATAAAATAAAACAAAGATCAGCCTTGAAAAAAAATACAAACCCCAAAAAAAAAACAGCCTTGAGAAAAAACAAAACAAAAATAAAACAACAAAAAAGAAATTTGGTCAGATGTGACAAATCAAAATATATTGAGGGAATCACGATAAATAATAAAGAAAGAAGTTTGTGAGAACTCTGTGTGAATATCAGCAGCAAAACTACTTCATTCTTCTCACATTATAAAGAAGAAGAGAGTGCGCTGTATTAAACCATTTTTTACATTGCAGCGTGACGAAAGTGCTGTATCCATTCCGAACACTAATTTTACCAGACCGAGCTGTTCCGTTTCAGAATTTCTTCTGAGCATGCGTGACACTTTGTGCGTCGGAATTTTCCACACACGGACGGAATTGACGCGATCGGATTTTGTTGTCGTAAAATTTTATAGCCTGCTCTCAAACTTTGTGTGTCAGAAAATCCGATGGAAAATGTCCGATGGAGCCCACACACGGTCGGAATTTCCGACAACACGCTCCGATTGCACATTTTCCGTTGGAAAATCTGACCGTGTGTACGGGGCATTACAGTTTCTCTTATCTAGCATCTCCATATGGCAAATAACAGGCTAATTTCAACAAATTTTTCCAAAAGCAAAATCACCTGCTTGTCCCTATTTTCAGTGGGGTCATCCAGAAAAGGGGTAGACATAAAGCAACACTTTGAATAAATAAACACTTTTTTTTTTTTTTTAAACATCATATTTTTATCAGATTTTCTTTTTTTTCCTTTTTTGTATGTGCTCTTCTTTTAAAACTATCAATCTGCCACTTACTTTATGTCTGGCTCATGACAAGCTGTGACACGAATATACTGAATGAACTGACAAGAAGATACTATAAAACTGAAATGTATTTTTCATTATAGTGCATATTCTGCTCACATGAGAATGATTCTTGGCTTCAACTCTCCTGGTTCATAAACCAAAAACAAACCATTGTATCACTTCTTAATTTCTTCTAAGATAACAAAAATAGATATGATTTAAAAACCCCAAAAGGTGAGAGAATCTTGACTCAAAAAAAACATAAGACGCATTAACTGAGAAGCTGGAACAATGCATGGCAGATAACTTTGTGAGGTTATATTGTACTGTTATTATAATTGAATTAATCTAGCATCTATAGGGAACATTTTATCACTGTGAGGGAAAATAAGATATTGAAAATGAATTATTATTAGCATAAAATCAATTGTTATTTCTAAGATTTATTGTTGTAGTGCAGTTCCCAAAGCCTAATTTGTATACTTACAAAACAAATCTATTTAATATGTTGTATTGTAAAAGCTGTATAAACAGTGTTTTAAAGGAAACCTGTGCTCCCTCTCCATCAGCACAAACACACGTTTATTTTACTTTCACCAGCAGGATTGAAGAAAACACTCAACACAGGAACATTTGACTCACTTCATAGTGCTACTGCTTGATGATTGGATCAGGCTGGATGAAGCATCAGGGAATAATAGAGCCCTAAAGTCTCCAAAAAGAGTATCTGCCACCCAGAAATTGCTATCACACTGGGGTTTGTAAGTAATAAGTAAGTAAGTG
This sequence comes from Aquarana catesbeiana, assembly GCF_042186555.1. Lineage (NCBI taxonomy): Eukaryota > Metazoa > Chordata > Amphibia > Anura > Ranidae > Aquarana > Aquarana catesbeiana. The sequence continues at coordinate 737,455,769 of NC_133325.1, read as the reverse complement.
ATAGTAAAAAAGAAAATGCAAAACAATACATTTAAAAAAAATTAAAATAAAGTATAATAAAATGTAAAAAAATTAAAGTGGAAGTAAACTCCCTTTTTTTTATTCTTACCTACAGGTACACTTATTATAAAGCTTACATGTAGGTTAAATAAATATCTCCTAAACATGCACTGTTTAGGAGATACTCTAGTAAGCAGAAGCTTGTGACGTCAACGGCGCATGCACTCTGAAGGAATGGCATACTCAAGCCATTCCTTCTGAGCTCTGTGCCACGACCGTGACTCCTGCATGTATGCACGTGAGTGACTTTGTCACAGCGGGCAGAGTTTTTTTTTTAATCCTGAACTTTACTACCGCTTTAAAACTCCCACCTACACAAACATAGAAACACAGAAAAGTGGCAGCAGAAAAAAAGCGAGTGGTCCATTGAGTCTGTTTTTTGTGTGTTTTTTTGTTGAAATTTTTATCTGAAGATCTATATTTGTCCCAAACATGTTTGAAACCACTTACTGTTGAAGGACTCACTACCTCTGTTGGAAGTTTATTCCAAGCATCAGCTGCTCTTTCAGTAAAATAATATTTTCTAAGATTAGTTTAGAACTTTCCTCCAGTTAGTTTGAGGTCATGTTCCATCTTCTTGATTTTGGCTTCATATTTAAAGTACCACACTTTCGAACCTTATTCACCCCCTTGATGTATTTAAAGGTTGCAATTATGTCTCCCCTTTCTCTTCTTTCCTCCAGACTGTACAAATTAAGTTCCCGAAGTTACTCTTGATATGTTTTATCCTCTAGACCTTTCACCATTTTTGTTACCCGTCTTTGGACTAGTGTTATCTTATCAATGTCTTTTTGTAAGTGAGGTCTCCAGAGCTAGACACAGTATTCTAAATGAGGTCTCACTAAGGAATCAGGACATCCTTCCTCCTGCTCGTGACCACCCTAGTGATTCATTCTAGAATTCTTTTCTCCCTTTCCATTGCCTGGTCACATTGTTTGCTCATTGTGCAATAATCTGAAATAAGTACCTCCAAATCTTTTTCTTGTGAACCCTGTACCTCCAATGTTGTAGTCTCTCAAGGCATTCTTTTTCCCTAGGTGCATTATTTTACATTTAGAAACATTGAACTGCAGTCTCCACTGCTTTGACCAATCTTCCAGCAATGCCAAATCATGTTCCATGTTACAGGAACCTCCAGGGATATCAACCCCATTACATACCCTTGTATCATCAGCAAAAGTACATACCTTGCCCAACAAACCTTTAGTTATATCACTTACATACAAATTAAATAGAACAAGACCCAGTACAGAGCCATGTGGTATGCCACTAGTGACGGATCCCTGTTCTGAGTGAACCCCATTTACAACCACACTCTGGTATCTCTCTTTTAGTACACTGCATATCCACTGAACCACCCAAGGGTTAAGCCCTAGCCTGTAAAACTTGTGTACTAGATCATTATGTGGAACTGTATCAAATGCCTTGCTGAAATTAAGGAAACACCCAGCACCACCCTGGTCCAAAACATTGGTAATATAGCCCAAAAATTAAATTAGATTAGTCTGAGATGATCTACCCTCAGTAAAACCATGCTGCTTTGGGTTCAGCAAGTTGTGTATGTTTAAGTAATCAATGGTCCTTCTTTTCAGGAATGATTCAATTAACTTGATTACAACCAATGTTAAACTCACTGGCCTGTAATTGCCAGCTTCTATCTACCTTGCTGCCCTTCTTGTGTATATGTACAATATTAGCTGCCCACCAGTCAAGTACATACGCACTTGAAAGAACAGGTAGAGCAGTCATGAGTGTGTAAACAATTAATGTGATACATGTATTATAGGCCAATATTTATTACTCCAGATTGATGAGCTGTAAAGGTTTTTTAAAGTGTCACCTATGTACAACTTTGCTTAGCATAGTTTTTGAATTTTGTAGGCGCACACAATTTTGAAGTTGATGTGGTTTGGATTTACACAAATTCTCATCTTTAACATTTAACAGAACATTTGGAATTTTAATTTTATTTGTTTGCTTTAAAATTAATTTGAGTGTAAAAAATGTAGATATGATAAACAGGTGCTCAAATATCACACAACATAAAAATTTAAAGTACCGTCATTTTTCAGTTTACAGATCCTCTGCTTTCAGAAAATGTACAGTATCGTTTTGGGGGTTATTAAGAACATTTTAATGCAAAAAATATGCATGTGGTGGGGGTTGTCAAACTACAAACTACTACTAGACTAAAGATAAATCACCGCGCTATAATAAAATTGATACATAAAAAGCATACTGAAGAAAATAAAATTGAAAAACCAAGGTGACAATTCACTGATCAAAAACAAAACGTAAAAGCAGCTGCTAAAAATGGGATACACACATTACATAATAAATACAAAAGAGGAGCAGCGCTGTGACAAAGAAAGTGAAAAAGTATATGTGATATACCCAAATCAAATAAATAAATAAATGAGTAAATACTAGACCCAAGTTTGCAATAGGTACCAAAGTTCATATAAATAGGTAGAAAAAGTCCTATCCAAGATCAATCATAGGTAGTAGACAAAATAGGAAGCGTAGATAGGTAGAAATCCAAATACATCAATATGTCCTTCACCGCACCACTGTGGTATTGATAAAAATGCGTGCTTACCAAACGGCAAGCTTGAAAAAGCTTGCGACCTTAACCCGGTCGGGGCCTTTCAGGATGGAACCATCAAAGGAAAACACACATCACCTTCGCTTGGATTAAGCACGCTCACCACCAATTATCACTGTTTTATGGAGATGTACCCCTGGCTAGGGATAAACCTCGAGAGAGGTGTACCAAGAAAAGAGGGAAAGCACCATAGCGTAATCCAGCTTTCACGGTTTATTAAAATCAAAACTAGTAAATTGCACTTACATTCAAAAAGGTAAACAATAACACATAAGCCGGCCGGCTAGAAGCGAACGCCCGTCCTACAGGCTGTGGATGCAGCACGTCAGCACGCCCGACGTACGTTTCGTCACACACTGACGTCGTCTGGGGCACAGGCGACGCACTGACGTGTCGCATTAATATAATAGAACACCGTAGCCAGGCCTCGTACTGAGGACGGGACCGGAAATCACCTTGCGTTCCACTGGTTTAAGGGCGGATGACAAAGAAACGCCATCTTGGATGTGGGATTAACCGTAACATCCTATACCAATGTAAACAAGCGGAAGAAAAACAATAAATAAAACTAATAAATAATAAATTAATACATAGGTTTATCATTAGCTGATAAAAAACCAAACTTTACATAGATTTAATAAAATTAAAATTAAAAATTAAAAGTGGGAATTAAAAAATTAAAAATATTTTTTTAAAAAAAATTTTTTTGGATGACATCATTCGCCAGTGTGACCATTGGTGAAGAAAATACCAAACCACAATGAACATTTTCAGGATAGTAAATCATAGGGGAAAGGAAAGTGATTTGTTCCCACATATAAAGAGCACTAAATCGACCTTAACACAGATCCCATTTAAAGTAACACAACCAGAAAAAATATCAATACATTCGACATATAACTAACCCCAACCAAGGATACCAAATCTATACAAGTAATAATGGGGCACATACCCCATTAAATAGATCAAAAATAAACCATTGGGGCATATACCATCCCAGAAGTAATATATATCAATATTGCCCGTATAGTAAATGTAGGAGATAGTCCCTAAAGTTAATCCGGGACTCCAAATGGATAGAGGTTGTTGTCAGACCAAAATTTTGAGGATTTGCTTACTCCTCATGAGTTATCGATAAAAGCATTGGTGTCAGTATCAATATTGAGCCCATGTGGGGCATACACCTGATTTTATGTATCCAGAGCATCTCAAGTTTTGAGATTCTCCTAACCAAAGAGCTGCCCCTCCAATGGGGCCGATATCTATCAATTCCTAAAAAGAGTGTTTTGGAGGGGTCTTTATTATGAGTGGTCAAATAGTGCTTTGAGACAGAATGCTTAGGGAAGCCATTCAAGATGTTAGTGATATGTTCATTTAAACGAACGGAGAGGGGTCGCCTAGTCCTGCCCACATACTGTAAACCGCAGGGGCACTGCAGTAGATAGACGACCCCCTCCGTTGTACAGGTAATAAAGGGCCTAATATCATGTTCCTCATGGGTACTATAAGAGATGAATTTCTGAGTTCGCCTAGATGTTACCGAATTAAGCCTACAAGTACGACATCTACCACATTTGTAGTACCCCTTCAGGTTGTCAAAAAGGCCGTGAATGCCTCTAATAGGGGGATCAAGTACATTAGGAGCCAATCTATTCCTAAGTGACGATGCTCCCCTAAAAATCACTTGTGGTTTGTCTGGAACAACCGTTCTCAGGACCGGATCGTTCCCCAGTAGGTGCCAATGTTTATTGAGTAGGCTTTTAATGTTGTTATGCTGTATTGAATATGTGGTAATAAAGGGGAGAGTGACAGAATTATCTCTAGGGGGTGCCCCTTGATTCAGCAGCTGTTCCCTGTCAATACCCTTAACAACATCTAAGGTTTGGGTTAGAAATTCCATATTATACCCTTTTTCCACAAACCGGTTCATCAGGACTCCGGCCTGTTGCAAAAACTGAGAATTGTCGGTACAATTACGCTTAAGTCGCAAGAATTGACTCTTGGGAACAGACCGGAGCCACGATCTATGGTGGCAACTATTCAAAGGGATATATGAATTCCGGTCTGTTTTCTTAAAATAGGTAGAGGTTACAAACCGGTCCCCTTGTATGTCAATATTAAGGTCCAGAAAATGAATATTGGACTGGCTGGCTTCGAAATTAAGCACAATGCCCCTATTATTGGAATTAAGTTCCTCCATAAAGAGGTCAAGGTCACCACGATCACCATCCCACAGGAGGAGGATGTCGTCAATGTACCTAGCCCACAGTTTTAACTGGGGCCTCTGGCAAACATGGATGACATCCTCCTCCCATAGGGCCATAAACAGGTTTGCAAGACTGGGGGCATACTTAGCCCCCATCGCGACTCCACGGTCCTGTCGGTAGAAACACTTATTGAACCAAAAGTAATTGTGGGACGCGGCATACCTTAAGAGCCCTAAAATAAAGTTAATTTGCTCATCATACAAACCCGAATCCCTTCTTAGATAGTACTCAACCGCATAAAAACCCAACTCATGGGGGATAATAGTGTATAGGGACGACACGTCCGCTGTCACCATCCACATGTTGGGAGTGGGAGCAAAATTGGCTAGTATATTAATAGCATGTTTAGAATCCCTAATGAGGGAAGGCATTTTACCCACTAGGGGTTGTAGGAAAAAATCTATATACCTGCCCACCCGGGACGTGAGGGAATCAATCCCACTTACAATGGGACGTCCCGGGGGCAGGTAGGATGTTTATGCACTTTAGGCAGATAATATATCACAGGGGTCCGGGGGGCTTTAGGTATCAGGTAGGCCTTCTCTTTCTTATTAAGGATCCCTTGGGTATACCCCCAATCAACCAACTTCCTCAGTTCCCTAAGGTAGGGGATTTTGGGGTCGGAGTTCAGAGGAGTGTAAGTCTCCCTATCACCCAGGATCTTATACATTTCCTGGAGGTAGTCTCCTCTATTGAGAACCACAATCCCTCCCCCTTTGTCCGCGGGTCTAATAACTATCTCTTTGTTTTTACAAAGAGAATCGAGTCCAGTATGAAGGTCCCGATCCACCTTAACCTTTCTAATGGGCATATTATCTAGATCCCTCAAAAGCACCTCCTTAAAGACCTTAACAGAGGGCGCCATGGCCCCTGGGGGGTTAAATAGGGAGGCATTAGCCAATCCCGAATGCTGGTAGTCGTCAGAAAACACATTTCTCTCCTGAATGGGGTTAGAAAGTAAGTATCTCTTAATATTGATCTTGCGAATAAATTTGTGAATGTCCATATAGGTTTCGAACTTGTTTAACTTCCTAGGTGGTGCGAACTTTAGGCCTCTATCAAGCACCAGTTTTTCTTCCTGACTGAGAACCACAGTGCTTAAATTAAAAATCCCTGTTCCAGCTAGAGCTTTTTTTTTTTTTGCTCTAAGGCGTCTGCCCCCTCGGGTCCCTCTCCTTGTTCGGCTAATCGTTTGGTACCTTGGCCCGGCCTGTGAAAATCCCACTCGTGAGGGTTAGGGCCCAAAGGGCCTGGATAATAGGAGGATCCCATCCTGTCATTGACGTAGTAAGACGACGGCCCAGGGGTTCCACCATCCGCCGGATAAGGGGACCCCACTGGGTTAATATCCCCTTCCGAGGGTCCATCAAGGTCACGTAGAGGGAAGAAACGATTCTGGGTGGTACCACCATACCCAAAGTATTCGTCGGTGGTGGAGCCTCCCAATGAATTACCCACTGGACCTCCTGTCACGTGGGAATACCTTTCCTCGTGGTTGTTAAGATAATTCGTATGGGGAGGAGGACCTCCTGTAGGTCTCCCAGTAGGGTAATTTCCCACATGAGGTGGGGGAACCCGCCTATGATTAGACCCTGCACCATAAGGTGCATAAGGAGGGTAGGAACCCCAACCACGATTAGGGTTGGGTTCCCACTGTGTGTTGGGCGGATTCCAATCTTGATTGGAATTTGAATAGGGGGCATATTGGTGCCGACCCCTTCTACTCTCTGTAGCAGGTTTGGGAAAACGTCTTGGAGGTCCCGATTGATAGTAGGGGGGTGGTGGTCCTCCCTTGTTGTAGTTATATTGTCTCCGAGGGGATTGGCGGGGGCCCCGTGCATTGGTATCTTTAATCCTTTGCACAGTATTGGAAATAGTTCCCTTAGCCACATTGGGAATACCGGAGGTAGAAACTTCCATAGTGTTGTTATCTGTAGCAGAATTGTCCCCATTAGCTGTCAACAATTTCTTTTGCCACTCGAACACAATTCCACCCTGGTAGTCAGCCAGATCCCTATTATATTTCTTCTTTTTCTTATATGCTTGTTCCCTATCTTCCTTTTCTAATATATTCAGTAAAGTTTGTGATTTATCTCTATACTCAGGGGTATCTAGAAAGGGGATAAATTTATCTTTAAGGGTTTTGATCTCTTCATCTAATCTTCAATGAGGAATCTAAGGAGAGCAATTCCTGCCTCATTGAAGTATTTATACCATTCCTCAAGGTGGATATCCCCTTTCTGAGGACTAACCTCCCACCTAAGGCTACGGGGTACCATGTTAGACTTGACATAGGTCTCGAGATAAGCAACATCCCATTTAGTATGAATTTCAGAGATGGTAAGATTTTTTAACCTAGTGAAGAGACCATTGAGATCACCTTCTTCATTATTATAGGGTTCAAACACCCTATTGTGGAGGGATTGTGGTTCTCAATAGAGGAGACTACACTCCTCTGAACTCCGACCCCAAAATCCCCTACCTTAGGGAACTGAGGAAGTTGGTTGATTGGGGGTATACCCAAGGGATCCTTAATAAGAAAGAGAAGGCCTACCTGATACCTAAAGCCCCCCGGACCCCTGTGATATATTATCTGCCTAAAGTGCATAAACATCCTACCTGCCCCCCGGGACGTCCCATTGTAAGTGGGATTGATTCCCTCACGTCCCGGGTGGGCAGGTATATAGATTTTTTCCTACAACCCCTAGTGGGTAAAATGCCTTCCCTCATTAGGGATTCTAAACATGCTATTAATATACTAGCCAATTTTGCTCCCACTCCCAACATGTGGATGGTGACAGCGGACGTGTCGTCCCTATACACTATTATCCCCCATGAGTTGGGTTTTTATGCGGTTGAGTACTATCTAAGAAGGGATTCGGGTTTGTATGATGAGCAAATTAACTTTATTTTAGGGCTCTTAAGGTATGCCGCGTCCCACAATTACTTTTGGTTCAATAAGTGTTTCTACCGACAGGACCGTGGAGTCGCGATGGGGGCTAAGTATGCCCCCAGTCTTGCAAACCTGTTTATGGCCCTATGGGAGGAGGATGTCATCCATGTTTGCCAGAGGCCCCAGTTAAAACTGTGGGCTAGGTACATTGACGACATCCTCCTCCTGTGGGATGGTGATCGTGGTGACCTTGACCTCTTTATGGAGGAACTTAATTCCAATAATAGGGGCATTGTGCTTAATTTCGAAGCCAGCCAGTCCAATATTCATTTTCTGGACCTTAATATTGACATACAAGGGGACCGGTTTGTAACCTCTACCTATTTTAAGAAAACAGACCGGAATTCATATATCCCTTTGAATAGTTGCCACCATAGATCGTGGCTCCGGTCTGTTCCCAAGAGTCAATTCTTGCGACTTAAGCGTAATTGTACCGACAATTCTCAGTTTTTGCAACAGGCCGGAGTCCTGATGAACCGGTTTGTGGAAAAAGGGTATAATATGGAATTTCTAACCCAAACCTTAGATGTTGTTAAGGGTATTGACAGGGAACAGCTGCTGAATCAAGGGGCACCCCCTAGAGATAATTCTGTCACTCTCCCCTTTATTACCACATATTCAATACAGCATAACAACATTAAAAGCCTACTCAATAAACATTGGCACCTACTGGGGAACGATCCGGTCCTGAGAATGGTTGTTCCAGACAAACCACAAGTGATTTTTAGGGGAGCATCGTCACTTAGGAATAGATTGGCTCCTAATGTACTTGATCCCCCTATTAGAGGCATTCACGGCCTTTTTGACAACCTGAAGGGGTACTACAAATGTGGTAGATGTCGTACTTGTAGGCTTAATTCGGTGACATCTAGGCGAACTCAGAAATTCATCTCTTATAGTACCCATGAGGAACATGATATTAGGCCCTTTATTACCTGTACAACGGAGGGGGTCGTCTATCTACTGCAGTGCCCCTGCGGTTTACAGTATGTGGGCAGGACTAGGCGACCCCTCTCCGTTCGTTTAAATGAACATATCACTAACATCTTGAATGGCTTCCCTAAGCATTCTGTCTCAAAGCACTATTTGACCACTCATAATAAAGACCCCTCCAAAACACTCTTTTTAGGAATTGATAGATATCGGCCCCATTGGAGGGGCAGCTCTTTGGTTAGGAGCATCTCAAAACTTGAGATGCTCTGGATACATAAAATCAGGTGCTATGCCCCACATGGGCTCAATATTGATACTGACACCAATGCTTTTATCGATAACTCATGAGGAGTAAGCAAATCCTCAAAATTTTGGTCTGACAACAACCTCTATCCATTTGGAGTCCCGGATTAACTTTAGGGACTATCTCCTACATTTACTATACGGGCAATATTGATATATATTACTTCTGGGATGGTATATGCCCCAATGGTTTATTTTTGATCTATTTAATGGGGTATGTGCCCCATTATTACTTGTATAGATTTGGTATCCTTGGTTGGGGTTAGTTATATGTCGAATGTATTGATATTTATTTATTTTTTCTGGTTGTGTTACTTTAAATGGGATCTGTGTTAAGGTCGATTTAGTGCTCTTTATATGTGGGAACAAATCACCTTCCTTTCCCCTATGATTTACTATCCTGAAAATGTTCATTGTGGTTTGGTATTTTCTTCACCAATGGTCACACTGGCGAATGATGTCATCCAAAAAAATTTTTTTTAAAAAAATATTTTTAATTTTTTAATTCCCACTTTTAATTTTTAATTTTAATTTTATTAAATCTATGTAAAGTTTGGTTTTTTATCAGCTAATGATTAACCTATGTATTAATTTATTATTTATTGGTTTTATTTATTGTTTTTCTTCCGCTTGTTTACATTGGTATAGGATGTTACGGTTAATCCCACATCCAAGATGGCGTTTCTTTGTCATCCGCCCTTAAACCAGTGGAACGCAAGGTGATTTCCGGTCCCGTCCTCAGTACGAGGCCTGGCTACGGTGTTCTATTATATTAATGCGACACGTCAGTGCGTCGCCTGTGCCCCAGACGACGTCAGTGTGTGACGAAACGTACGTCGGGCGTGCTGACGTGCTGACGTGCTGCATCCACAGCCTGTAGGACGGGCGTTCGCTTCTAGCCGGCCGGCTTATGTGTTATTGTTTACCTTTTTGAATGTAAGTGCAATTTACTAGTTTTGATTTTAATAAACCGTGAAAGCTGGATTACGCTATGGTGCTTTCCCTCTTTTCTTGGTACACCTCTCTCGAGGTTTATCCCTAGCCAGGGGTACATCTCCATAAAACAGTGATAATTGGTGGTGAGCGTGCTTAATCCAAGCGAAGGTGATGTGTGTTTTCCTTTGATGGTTCCATCCTGAAAGGCCCCGACCGGGTTAAGGTCGCAAGCTTTTTCAAGCTTGCCGTTTGGTAAGCGCGCATTTTTATCAATACCACAGTGGTGCGGTGAAGGACATATTGATGTATTTGGATTTCTACCTATCTACGCTTCCTATTTTGTCTACTACCTATGATTGATCTTGGATAGGACTTTTTCTACCTATTTATATGAACTTTGGTACCTATTGCAAACTTGGGTCTAGTATTTACTCATTTATTTATTTATTTGATTTGGGTATATCACATATACTTTTTCACTTTCTTTGTCACAGCGCTGCTCCTCTTTTGTATTTACAAACTACTACTGTCATTTCTTCTATAACATAAAGACAGATACTTCTATTCTACACACAATGGACCTTGAACGTTGCGAAATAATCAACTTCACATATTAGGAAAAAAAACTTGCAAAACCTATATAGCAGCTAAAAATTAACATAAAAAAATTCTTATGCATAAGGAAGGGCCAACGTTTAGTACTATGTATGTAATAGCATGAGCATTGTGAGCAAAAACTTTCTCTATATGACCCCTTGCCTCAGTACATGCTATATTATGATGTAGGGCATGGCCATTTGCCTTTTCAATTCTTCATCAAACCATATAAAGACAAAAGGGCAGAGGTCTTTTGACTGAATGTGTTTCACACTTAAGCTTCTTCAGGAGATAGAAAATGGGAATAATTTACAGTGAGCATGCCCAGTGTATTTATTGTAATGTAATATTGTTATGATGGATGGATACCTATGCAGATCACAAATTAGCCTTGTATTGTATCCACCCAGCTAGTGCCTTTATAGCTGGTACTATTGGCCCAAGAGGACAAGCAATAAAGAGGCCACTGATATTCTTGTTATTTATATCTATGGTACCCGTAATTACATAACTTGATATATCCAAGATCCTGCTACCATAGTGTTGTAAAGGAGTCCCTACTGCTATGGACTGCCAAACATAAGTGTAAATGCTTACCAAGATTATTCTTGGGTATCTCAGGGAAGACACCATGTGCCATGAGCTTCCGAATCTGTAATCCATATAGGCATCCATTACAACAACACAATTAAATCCACTAAGCATGCTCAATCACCTTTAGTTTCTGTAAAGTATCCCCATTGTTTCCATCATTTACCTGGCGGCATATTATGGTTTTGTGAATTCGTTATGTGATATTTGGAAGGACAAATGTGCAATATCAACCTACTTCTATCTTCCTGATGAAGTTTATGTGGAAAAAGCATTAGGACAAAAAGCACTTCATTATTACTCTATAAGGTTTGATGATTAAAGAACTGAAAAGGCAACTGTCTTTGTCTAACATCATGATGTAACATCTAAGGCAAGGGGTCATATAGAGAAGATTTTTGTGCACAATGTTATTGCTATGAAATATATGGTACTGAAAGTCAGCCCTTTCTTATGTATAAAGATTTTTTAGATTAATTATTTTAAACTATTAAATTTTTTTTACTAATGTATGAAGTTGATTATTTGGCAACTTTAAAGTCCCTTGTGTGTAGAATGCACAATTAAAGTACCTGTCTTAGCCCTTGTTCACACTGCCGCTGCTTTAAAGTCATGCGACTTTGAATCTGACATCCCTGCGTGACTTCATTGCGGCTTGCATGTGACTTCTTTAACAGAAGTCAATGCAAGTTATGTTGAAGTTGCACCAAAGTAGTGCGGGAACCTTTTTCTAAGTTGGAGTGACTTTATGATGTATGCTCAGATGAATGCATAAAAAATAAAAATTCTATCAAGCAGCGAATGATCTTTTTATTTTAATATCTGTATGCCATGTGCAAACTGTTGATCAGTAATTAAAGTGTTAAGGAACTTCCTGCTTATGGGTGACAACACTGCCAAATGCCTTTCAAAATAACCACTGAATTTTCATTATTCCTTCATTTCCCTCACTCTGAATTCCAGTGTTACATATGGATGTAGCCTCTGCCTCCAATGCTTCAGTGTTGACCAATTCCTGAGAAAGGGGGGAAGCAGTCATAAAACCCCCACACCCAAAAAGTACTGTATGTCCCGTTTTTTTATTATTTGACAGTTTTTTTTTTACACAGAGCTAATGAGGCATAACACAAACAAGTCAATGTGATAGCCTTGTCATCCACCTTAAGGAATAGTAAAGCTAAATAAGCAATTCAAATGTAAAATATTCAGTGAGAAGATCCATTGGTATTTGTTACTACTCAAAGACATGATGAGGAGTGCAGGGGGTGGGTGGGATGAGATTATGGGATTGTGGGATACTGTAAATGTGCACTTAGCATTTAGTAGAGTCAACAAGTCAAATTAGTTGTCCCTTTACAATAAAAACAATGTTGGTGCATTCAGTATCTAACATAAACAAGGGGACAACATTAATGGCATAGAAACTGTTTACCACAATATATTTTTATGAAGCAAATGTCTAAATGTTTTTGTCCATGCTGAGAAAAAGTACTCCCAGGATGATGTTGTTATGGTGATGCAATATATCTGGAGAGAAAAGAGATGAGTCATGAGAATTAAATGTGGCACAAATCATCTGTACAATTTTATCAGAATAATTGCTGTACTTAACTACTAGATGCAGTTTGCACTATTCGGAAAGCACTTTTCCCAGTGGACTGGCTGGAGTCTAATAGAATTTACATGTTTAAATTTTACTTCTTAGATTTTTTTTTTCACAGACAAATTATTGCTCTTCTTTTGTAGCTACCTGGTTGAGGTTTTTCGGGAAAATGTCACAATATGTCCACTAGATGAAGCTTATGATCATATGAAATAAACATATTAGGTAAATTACTGTGATTATTTGTGATGTCTGTACGAAAGTTTGAGACATTCACATGACATTTTTTTTTTTTTTAAATAAATAGATCTCTTAATTTTTCCCATGGAAACCACAGTTCACTTCTTGTGACTACAGCTTCAGAGCTGTAAATCTGCAGTATGGCATCATCTAAGACAGTTTGACTTTCCCTTACTTCCTGTATAGTGCATTAAAGGATTATACCTTCTGAAAATGTTTTTATTGTGGTCTTCCTGTCCTAGTGAAAAACACTCCTATTTCATGTGCTAGTCAAATCAATGTGACAACACATAAGCTGCTGTCAGTGTGACTCAACACGGTTGGTTTTAGTTGCTTGGGACTTTATCAGACACTGTAGAAAGGTGAACTCCCTGGTTAGGTTGGCAACTGCCTGAAGCCATCTTTTCTTTTGTTGCAAAGCAAATTTCATAACAAATCACCTATGCGTGAAAGTGTCACACTGAAAGAAACCCTCTAGTTCAGCTTGAATTTGATAGTTGAATGAGGCGGAATTTCTGTGGTCACTGGGGCATGGTCAGACCAAGTGATCAAACTGATTAAAGAGCAATTTTTTTTTAGCCAGAGATACTATCAAGAAAAGTCTCTTCTGGAATAATGACCATTGGAGAATGAAAAAAACACATCATACTTTTTTTGTTTCTAAAATTCCTACTATAGCTCCAGTGTGGTGACTAAAATTATTGATTGTGTCTGATGATGTGTCAGCAATATTATTGAAATATCAACAAATCTGTAGATTTAATGTTTTTTAATTCCTAAAAACCCTGCGGATGTCCACTACAATTACAGTATATAGCAATCACCAGAGTCCAATATTGTCTGGGGTATTTGTGTAGAAACTGATTTATAAAGGCTACTAAAACACAATGTTTTCTTATTTGCTAAAGTAATAACGGCACAGGAAAATTTGGAATCAGTGTATTTGGAGGATTTATAATTTTTAAAATGCATTTCCTTAATGCACAAGATATCACTCACCTGTGTTGGTGACTCTTCCCACATTAAATGCCATTTGCAGGGGTTATTTATGGCTTTTTTACAGATTTAAAGATAATTGTATAGCTATTAGGAACATAGATATATACCAGAATGTCAGTATAGGACTCGCAGGTAACAGTTTTTAAAGACACTGTCTGAGACATTAGAGGCATGGTAAAAGAGTAGTGGGTCTTCTGTTGATGATATAAGAGTCTGTCACTGTCATACTGTCACTGAGACATTAGAGGCATGGTAAAAGAGTAGTCTTCTGCTGATGATATAATAGTCTGTGTAACCTGTCTTCCATGTGCTGTGCTGGCCTTTTTACTTACAGGGTCCTTAACCACTTCAGCACCGGAAGGATTTACCCCCTTCCTGACCAGAGCACTTTTTACAATTTGGCACTGCGTCGCTTTAACTGCTCATTGCACGGTCATGCAATGCTGTACCCAAATGAAATGAAATTTGTGTCCTTTTCTTCCCACAAATAGAGCTTTCTTTTGATGGTATTTGATCACCTCTGCCGTTTTTATTTTTTGCGCTATAAACGGAAAAAGACCGAAAATTTTGAAAAAAATGATATTTTCTACTTTTTGTTATAAAAAAAATCCAATAAACTCAATTTTAGTCATACATTTAGGCCAAAATGTATTCTGCCACAAGTCTTTGGTAAAAAAATGTCAATAAGCGTATATTTATTGGTTTGCGCAAAAGTTATAGCGTCTACAAACTAGGGTACATTTTCTGGAATTTACACAGCTTTTAGTTTATGACTGCCTATGTAATTTCTTGAGGTGCTAAAATGGCAGGGCAGTTCAACCCCCCCCCCAAATGACCCCATTTTGGAAAGTAGACACCCCAAGGAAATTACTGAGAAGCATGTTGAGCCCATAAAATATTACATTTTTTTGTCCCAAGTGATTGAATAATGATAAAAAAAAAAAAATGTGCTAAAAGTTGTCACTAAATGATATATTGCTCACACATGCCATGGTTATATGTGAAATTGCACCCCAAAATACATTCTGCTGATTCTCCTGAGTACGGGGATACCACATGTGTGGGACTTTTTGGGAGCCTAGCCGCGGGCCCCGAAAACCAAGCACCGCCTTCAGGATTTCTAAGGGCGTAAAGTTTTGATTTCACTCCTCACTACCTATCACAGTTTTGAAGGCCATAAAATGCCCAGATGGCACAACCCCCCATTTTGGAAAGTAGACACCCCAAGCTATTTGCTGAGAGGCATGTTGAGTCCAGGGAATATTTTATATTTTGACACAAGTTGCTGGAAACATTTTTTTTTTTTTTTGCACAAAGTTGTCACTAAATGATATATTGCTCAAACATGCCATGGGAATATGTGAAATTACACCCCAAAATACATTCTGTTGCTTCTCCTGAGTACGTCATATATTGTAATCTTTTTTTTTTCATGCATTCCCTGTGGGGAATTCCCATGCCGTTTATATCAAAGAACTTCTATGTGTATTATCAGACCGGCAATGCATTAATAGCCGCGAGTGGTTTTAAATGACTTTTTTTCCTTTGAAATGTCATTTTGCTGTCAGACTGTTCTAAACACAGGAAACAGGCACCCCTTTACAGGCATACTATAGACAACCCCCAGGTATGAAATTTAAAGGGATATTACACTTTTATTGTTTTTTTACTTTAAGCATTATTAAAATCACTGCTCCCGAAAAAACTGCCATTTTTGAAACTTTTTTTGCATTGATCCATGTCCCCTGGGGCAGGACCCTTGTCCCCAAACACTTTTTATGACAATAACTTGCATATAAGCCTTTAAAATTAGCACTTTTGATTATTCATGTTCGTGTCCCATAGACTTTAATGGTGTTCGCGTGTTCGAACAAATTTTTTGCCTGTTCGCATGTTCTGGTGTGAACTGAACAGGGGGGGGGTCGGCTCATCCCTACTCATCAACGCAGATAACTTGATGGGGAGTAAACAAGTCTGAAACGTTGGTTGAAGTGGTTTACGAGGAGCCGAATTTTGTAGAGCCAATCATATCCAGGGTCTCCACGAGGACGACAGTGTTCATTGTTGTTGAAGTGCATGAACCGCAAAATCTGCTTGTATCGTGCCCTGGCCATGGAAGCAGATAACACGGGCATATGGTGAATTGGGTCAGTGGACCAATATGACCACAACTCACTCTTTTTGGTTATGCCCATGAGGAGGGAAAGGCCCAGAAAGATCTTAAATTCGGAAACCGTAACTGCTTTCCAATCTCTGGCAAGGGAGGACTGGGGAATAGTGGCGATGTGTTGACCAGCGTACAAATTGCTTTGGTCCACAATAGATCTATAGAGATCTTCGGTGAAAAACAGCGAATAAAAATCAAGTGGCGTAAAATCAACTGTTTCCACATGAATGTCGGGTTGGCCAGTGAATGGGGGAAGTACGGGTGCTGCAGAAGTGGTGGGTACCCAATTCGGATTGGCTAATGCAGCAGGAAGGGCACTATGGGCACGACGGGCTTGTGTTCGTCTTCTTGGTGGCAGCAGGACACTACTTGTGCTTGTCATCTCGCCAGCTTGAACTGCACTTATGGGACTCGCCACATCACCAAGTGTTACTGCAGTGCTGGATGTACGACCAGGGTGTACTAGGTGCTTGCCAGTTCACCAGAAGGAATAGCGGCGCTAGTACTTCACTGCTCCATATGAGAGCCCTGCGGTTCTTGCACCTCAACAGCAGAAGAAGTTCGAGGTCTTGTACGCCTGACCTTGGCAGGGACAACAACTCCGTCGTCAGAGCTATCTGTCATGGAGCCGCTGCTGTCTACAGGTTCGTATTCTGAGCCTGAATCTGACAGATGAGTGACTTCCTATTCACTATCTGTCATGCTCAGAAATGTGTAGGCCTCTTCACTAGTGTACCTTCAATTTGCCATTTTGGGCTCTAAATTTAGTGGTACACTAGTGAGACTCACAGGTAAAAAAGCTCCTGGCTATTAGCGACTGTATCAAAACGCTACCAAAAAACTGTTAGCGATCGCAGGGATCAGGCCTGACTCTGCGAACGCTGCAGTTATGTGTTTTGTAAGTGACAGTGATCGATCGATACTGCACTTGAGTGGGCTGGGGAGGGCTGGGCCGAGGGGCAAAACGCAGGTGCTAGCAGGTATCTGGGCTGATCCCGCTAACACTGCATTTTTGGGGACCCTAAACTGCTGGGGACGCTAGTATAGATCTGATCGGATCAGATATTGATCCGTTCAGATACTATACCACTAAGGGAGGTGTATGCTGCATGTGTTAGCGATACTGGCACTAACCTGACGCTGCCTGGGGCGATGCAGACCCTATCTGACCCTAAAATTTAACTTATATCACCGCCGGGTGATTAGGGGGTTAAACCTTTATTAGGTAATAAATGGCGGGTACCCTGAAACTATAATAAACAAACTAACCAGCGTCACCCGTAACACTTACACGGTGATCACTAGTGAAAGGGTTAACTAGGGGGCAATCAGGGGGTTAAAACCTTTATTAGGTAGTATATAGGGGTCCCTGACGCTATAAAACGCTGATGGCGAACCTATACGCTTACCTCCCTACCTAGCTTCACCTGTGACACTAATACAGCGATCAGAAAAACGATCGCTTAGTGACACTGGCAACGGGGGTGATCACGGGGTTAAAACTTTATTAGGTGGGGTTAGGGGGGTACCCTAGACCTAAAGGGGCCTACCACTAACTGCCCTACCACTTATAACTGTCACAAACTGACACCAATGCAATAATCAGAAAAAAAAAAACTGCTATTGGTGTCACTGTGACAGGGGTACAGGGGGATGATCGGGGGGTGACTGGGGGGTGATGGGGGGTGAAAAGTGTGCCTGCATGTTCTACTGGAAGTGTAGTGTTGGTGCAAACTCACATTGATGTCTTCTCTCCTCGGCGCTGGAACGAAAAGACCGGCTCGAGGAGAGATGACATCACTTCCTCCGCTTCTATTTAGATTACAGAAGCCGAGGAAGCATTTCATTCGCCAGGAGCGATCGCGAGGGGGTGGCCACGAATGAGTGGCCTCCCCCTCACCCCTGATCGCTCCTGGCTAGAATCTGACCACCGCAGGCACCGGGGGTCCGATGGGACCCCTCGTCCGCGGGCAGGCAGGGACGTACAGGTAAGCCCTTATGCCTGCCCGTGCCATTGTGCCGACATACGTATCGGCATGTGGCGGTCTGCAACTGGTTAAAACTAGAGGATGCTATAGAGGAAGTCACCCAGTAGATCTTGTTCCTCTTGTTTCTCCACTGTGACCATCATGTCTTGGGAACAGGGCCGTTGATAAGTCAGTACAGCCAGCCCTTCTGTACTAAGCCCGGGCCCCATTCATTCAAAAGCAGGGCCCGGGCACCTGCCCAGCAGGAGGGCCAGCTGTACTGTCCTATTCTGACACTGATCCTCTTGATACAATAATGTTCTGACCCTGGCGGAGTGATATCAGTCATAGTAGCCTCTTCACTGCCTGCCTTCTCCAGCAAGTAAGTTTTTGAGAAGGGGGCAGGCTCAGACTGAGGGGAAGTCAGCAGCAGTTGCTGTTATCATCATCATCAGTGCAGTGTCTGTGTGAACACACAGATGATAACAGCACAGCACACTGTTACTACTGAGTGAGGGAAGTGGGACATCAAGACTGCAGAGGATTATTTTTCTCTGAAAAGGTACAGTCACAGTCAAGACTCAAGTTCACACAAACCCCTTTCACCTATGGCTGTTGGCACACTCTGGCTGTTGTCCATGACTGATTTAAACACAGCTAAATGTGTTCATCTTCATTGATCTTGATGATCACATTTGGCTGCTGTATAATTCAATCATCATTATCATCATGATAATCATCACACAGTACAGGTGCTTTGAGCCACAGCACCTGTACTGTGTGTGTGATTATTATGATGGTAATGTCATCGTGATCATAAGACAGTGAAAATCCTTAGGCCTCATTTAGTGCTCATTCACACAAGGCACAGACATCTGTCTCCCATGTAGGGACTTTTACCGGCATGGTGTTGTGTGCATCCTCATGCCAGTGTCCCATTTATTTCTTTTGGGACACATGGCTGCATGGACACAGAAAATGTGTCCCAATATGTCCTGAGGGTGCATGTTCTTATAGAAATGGGACATCGGCATGAGGATGCACACAACATAGTGCTGGTAAAAGTCTCTGCACTGGACATGGATGTCTGTACCCTATGTGAATGTGCCCTCACACTTGTGTTTGGGAGGGTGGTAAAAACATCATGTGTGGGTTTTTTTACTGCCCCCAACCACTCCCCCTTATTTTGCAAAGCAGCCAAGGGTGGATAATATATGCTGTGGCCATGAAGCTTTTTGTGCAGCAAAAATTATGCCTGCTGCATACAGCTACAGCCTCCCCCCCTTTTTTTTCCCAGGCTGTCCCATTTCATCTGGTTGGATTGGCAGCGCACAAAGGAGAAGGAGGAACAACTGTTTCTGCCTCCCCTCTTCAACAACTGAGGCCATAAATTATAAAGATTTCATCACTTCCAGTTTCGGTTCTGCATTTACCTGGCTGGTACCAGCTAAAAAAGCAGCCAATCAGACGATCAGCTGCCTTGGAGGGCTGAGTAGGGATCAGGGGTCTAATAAACGCCAGGTCTCTCCATAAATCTTTCACTACCCAAGTTATCAGAAGGGATGATAATTATCACTTAAAAAAAAGCTGAATTTTCTTTAGGGGTCAGGGGTCCCATCAGGTAGGCTGTCTGGGGCCTTGTGACTTCTCACAGCAGCTCTGCTTGGGAGTGAGAGGGTATAGAAGAACTTACACTATCTTGGAGACAAGCCTGCTCTGTAGCAGAGAACAAATCTGAGTTTGCAGGATTTACCCATCCTGGAGTTGTGTTGATGCATTGCAGTCACTTTAGGGGAAACAAAACCACACTGGGGAAAAGAAAAAGCTGCTTAGAATTGTCAGTGTGGACAGCTAGGAGTTTGCTGTCAGGCACAGCCATTGCACATCACATCCAGGACACACCCCACTGAATAATATGTTATTTATTTTTTATTTTTTTATATGGTTCTCATTCTCACAAAATCTGTATATGAGACTTGGCCATAAAGATGTGAACATCAAACACATAAAAGCACAACAATCAGTTATTTTCAGGTAATATTCCAAATGACATCTGATGAAATGGCATGAAAATTTCTCTGTAGGGGAACAGATCAGGGAGCTATATTGCTCTTTTCTAATCATGTATTAAAAAAAAGCTAAGGGGGTGCAGAACACACAAAGGTCTTCAGACTCTTGAAATCAGGGGTATCAAACAAAACTACTACACTACTTCCTTTGCATTTATCAGCTTTGTGCTTCCATTATATCCTATAGCAGATACTGTACATCCTTAACTCACATTTACTTTTTCACTCTGCGTAGATTCATTAGTAAACAAAGCTTTCTACTAAAACACACAAGGTACATCAGAACTATCCTGGAGATCATGAGTAATACTGTATACACCTAGATGTCACTGACCTTAGGGATAAGTCTTCCTCGACTACCTGCACTCTGTATGGTAAAAGTGTCTGTAATGGCCACTGCAGTGGTCTCATAGGACAGGGAGAATTCAATACATATGCTAAAAAGCCTAATGTGTGAAAAATGTCAACCCTCACTGTGGCAACCCAACATTCAAAAAACAAATGAGGGTGCATTAACCCACACACAAAATAAGCCACAGGGTTAAAACCTAACTTATTAGAGTTACTTAAAAAAGGGCATTATTCAAAAGAAACTGTGTGTGTTTAATACTTACTATATAAGGGGAGGCTAGGGCTCTAACACACTCTTTAAATGAAGCATCTCATCACTGACTGTGGCTCATTATTCTGGTAAGTTTATTTATATCTGCAAATTAAAGTATTGGAAGTATGTTTTTTTTTATTCATACATGTACTTACCTAGGTAGATGCAGCATCTGTCCGATACTTCATTTGTCCACCGGCGTCTCTACACTGAGAACCGAGTGATCGAACATCACTGATTGATTGGTTCTTACAGCTCCCTAAGCAGAGAGCTGGTGACTGTCACTCAAAGCTCTCTGCTCTGCCCCCTCCTCGCTCACTGGAGCGTTGGGCTGTGAAGGGGGCGGGAGCAGTGGGCTCAGGCTCTCAGCGGCTTGCTGAGAGGCTGAACCGGGTGTCAGACCAGGGATCCAGGCAGATCCCAACTTCATGCTCATGATGATACGGAGCCTGGACTGACTCTGTGATGTCAGCAGAGAGCAGACTTCAGCCTGCTCTCTGCTAAAAATGGGTCACAGGAGTGCAGAATGAACTGCACTCCCGTGATCAACAGGAGAAGTACAGCCAAACAAGCTTTGACTGTACTTCTTCTTTAACTCACAATGCTGTACATTAGTGTTGCAGAGTTCTAAACACACAGGCTGGAGTTCTAACACACTCCTTAGATAAACCCTCTCATCACTGACTATGGTTCATATGTCCCAGTCAGTTTATTTGCACTAATTCTTACTTCCCTCAAGCACCAGATTAGAGCTCACTTATAGACAGGCATAAAGAGTCTCCAGTCCTCCACCTATAAGTGGAGGCTGAGAATCTAACACACTAAAGCCTCTCATTACTGTCTGCAGCTCATGTGTTCTGGTCATTATATTTATATCTCTGCAAATTAACGCACAAAACTGTACATCAGTAATACAGAGGCATAAAAAGAAAGGACTGAGGCTCAAACACATTCTTTAGAAAAACCTCTCGTGACTGTGGCTCGTATGTCCCCATCAGTTTGTCTATATCTCTGCAGAGTAACTCATAAAGCTATACATGAGTGTTGCAGAGACAAAAGCACAAAGTGATTTGCCAATTGCCACATTTCATCCCTGTGTGATCAGAAAGGGCTGTGGCTCTATTCTAAAGGGCAAACAGAGTACCGAAGGACTTAACTGGTTTCCTAAAGCCCAACATGTCAATTGACCCAGCCACTGCCAAGATTTGCACTAATGCTCACTTCCCCTTAAGCACCAAATTAGAGTTCACATATAGAGATGCATAAAAAGTCCCCAGTCTTACACCTAAAAAAACAATGTGCTCACCAACACCAAAATTATACCAGTGATAAATCAAAAAACTAAACCCAAAGAACCCAATATGTTTCAGTGCCATGTGTGTGCCATCAACACATGGTCTAACAGCAAAATGGCAGCCAAGCCCACTTTCTCTATTTGTAACCAAAGATGGCTGTTATGCCCGCCCTTTCCTGCATCATAACTGCCATCTTGTGGACTAAAAGAAGAAGGCTATCTACCAAGCTGCCAGTACACAATGGATAAACTGGCAAATAGTTTCCCCCACATACAACAGCAGGCATAAACACTTATGCCCCGTACACACGGTCGGACTTTGTTCAGACATTCCGACAACAAAATCCTAGGATTTTTTCCGACGGATGTTGGCTCAAACTTGTCTTGCATACACACGGTCACACAAAGTTGTCGGAAAATCCGATCGTTTTAAACGCGGTGACGTAAAACATGTACGTCGGGACTATAAACGGGGCAGTGGCCAATAGCTTTCATCTCTTTATTTATTCTGAGCATGCGTGGCACTTTGTCCGTCGGATTTGTGTACACACGATCGGAATTTCCGACAATGGATTTTGTTGTCGGAAAATTTTATCTCCTGCTCTCCAACTTTGTGTGTCGGAAAATCCGATGGAAAATGTCCGATGGAGCCCACACACGGTCGGAATTTCCGACAACACGCTCCGATCGGACATTTTCCATCGGAAAATCCGACCGTGTGTACGGGGCATTAGGCACATAAATAACCCCTCCTGAACTACAATTTTGAAATTAAATCTTGACCATCTTATCATTTCTAGGGTTCATAAATTCCCTAACGGCCAGGATATGTGTATGCTTTATAGTGTCCACAGTTAAATCCAACAGGACTTATAAACTATAATGCAGAAATATACCATAACTTATTTTCTTGAAATCTGCCCCCATGCAATGACATGTTACAACATGCAGATTTTTTTTTTTTTGTCTTTCAATGTCTATTGAAAAACAAAAACAGAGAAAAGTAGCAAAAGATGATAATTCAGTTTGCAAGGCCTCATACAATGAATGAACAGTTACAATATAAGAAGTCTGGGGTATCGAACAATCAATTCTGATAACCATCAAGAACCAGATGTGGTTAGGTTTACAATAGGGTCTGAGTAAACGTCCTAGAACCTCCTCATGCTATTTGAAATGGGTGGAGTTCGAAGGCTTTGTGGCAGAAAGTGGGGAGACGACCAAGGCCCAACCAACCCCATGAGGGTCATCTATGCCACCCCTTTGGGCTCACACTGTGAACTAGGAGAACCCATGGAGAAAACTTGAAAACCAAGATCCTGTCCCCTCAATCCTCCCCTAACCGGCACCCAGGATCCAGCAAATACCGGTGTGGGGGCCATACAAAAGTGAAGAAGAGAGGGAGGAGATTTCTCAAACCGGTAGCATAACCTGTTAAAACCAAGTGTATTTATCTGAGTAAATTATAACCACACTAAACTATATTACCTCCTGGTTGTTATGATTTGATAAAAGTAAAATTATGAACTTATAAGGAATTTCCACCAGTAAGTTTGCAGTGGATAAGAAGAGGGAGAGATAATAAAAAAAGAAAAGAGAAGAGAACGGGAGAGAAAATGCAAGAAAAGGGAGAAGGGTAGGTCTTCCAAGGGAATCCATTTAAGGGGGTACAAAACCCGGGCAGAGGGGCACCTTGATATATAGTGTCCAGGGTTCCCAGATTGCCTTAAATAGTTGAAATCTGTCTTGCAGCTTAGCTACCATTTGTTCCTGGGAGATAATCCAGGAGATTTTCCACTTTGTTGCTAAAATAGAGACCAAGGGTTTATTTCAATCTCCTGCAAGCCTAAACATACCCAGGCTCCTGCAAGCGTAAACATACCCAGGCCTTAAAAAAGTTAAAGGCCTGGGTATGTTTAGGGGTTTTATCTAGCTTGTGGTTCAAAAAGGCTATTATGGGGTCCTGTGGAACAGCCACCCCCATAACTTTCTGTAGCAACTGGAAAAATGTATTCCAATAACCTCTAATATGTTGACAAGTCCACCATCTATGGTACATGGAACCCAGAAGATTGCACCCTCTGTAGCACAAAGGGGAAGTATCTGGGTAAATCTTAGCTAATCTGGTGGGGAAAAAGTACCATCTAGTGAGGATTTTTACATTTACTTCAATTAAAGAGATATTCATAATACCTTTATAGGAGTGACAAAATGCCTGGAACCACTTGTGCGGATCCAAATTGATTTCCAAATCAGACCTCCAGGATGGGATATAGGAAGGCATGTCCACTTTGTCTGCCAGGGAAGAATACATAATAGAGATGCCTGCCCTCTGATCTATGATATTGGAGCACCAATGTTCATATATTGTAGGTTTGGGGGGTTCGGGTTTGTCCAACCACATAGTGTGTAGATAGTGGGTAGTTTGAGAGAGTCTAAATTTCTCAGTGTTCGGCATCTCGAGTTTACTAGTGCAATACCCTAAAGAAATAGGACCCTTTGTGGTAAAAAAGTGACCTATTTTGAATAGTCCCTTATTCAGCCACCATCGAAAGACTAGAATATTCATGCCGGGGGGGAATGCTGGGTTATGAAATAAATGGGAAAGAGGCCTGTTTACGGAGTGCATCACACAGTGCCAAGGAGTGTGATAGAGTGGGAACCAAGGCAGTGGGTCTCACGTTAGGAGGGCTCCACAGGTGGAAGTCAATTGTATGATGAGAAACTGCCTGTCTTTCTTTAGAGACCCAATCTGGTTTAGGGCCCCTGGAGTAAACTATGCAGATTTGGGCCAGTTGTGCTGCTTGGTAATACCACCCAAAATTGGGTAGGCCCAGTCCACCTTGACTTTTTAGGCGAAACAGAACTTCTTTAGGGCAGCGGTGACCCTTTTTTTCCTTAGACAAAGCTTATGATTTTAGACTGCACTTTTAGAAGTAGCATTTTCTTAATAGGTATGGGGAGACAATGGAAAAGGTATAGTAAACGTGGCAAGAATGTCATTTTGATTGCGTTAATCCTTCCCAGCCAGCATAAACCACACTTCAAACCACATTTTTAAGTCTTTTTCTATTTTACGAAACATGGGAGGGTATTTAGCCGTATATAAGTTGTCTATATTGTTTGATAGTTTGATTCCTAAATATGGAATAGAGTCAGGGGCCCAGGAAAATGGTAAGTGATGGCCAACTAGCTTAGGAGGGACTGATACAATTAGAACAACAGGTTTAGAAAAATTTACTCTAGGACCAGAGATGGAGACGTTGAAAGACATTGGGGGTGGAGATCAGTGGAGAGGTAATAAAGAGGATCAAGTCATCAGCAAACAATGCACATTTGTGTTCTTGAGGGCAAGAAAGGACCCCCTTAATATCAGGATGAGATCTGATGGTGATGGCTAAAGTTTCAACAGGGGCAGCCCTGTCTAGTCCCTTTTAGGATGTTAAAAGTGTCTGAGTAGTGACCCATCAACCAAATTTGTGCGCTAGGAGAAGAGTATAATGAGTGGATGATACCCATAAATTTAGGCCCAAAACCACACCTCTCCAAAAGTTCAAAAAGGTAAGGCCAGGAAACAGAATCAAAGGCCTTTTGAAAGTCTATGGATAGCAGAAAGCCTTCCTGCGCGACCCCCCCATCCCAATGTGAGCGAAGTAGGGAAATTACATCTAAGGCTCTCCTAATAAGATCTGGCCCTTGTCTCCCTGGGATGAAACCCACCTGATCTCAATGAATATATTTAGCAATGACACTTGAAAATCTCATTGCTAGAATTTTCGGCATAATTTTGAGATCATTGTTGATAAGTGAAATCGGACGGTAGATACTGACATCACTTGCATCTTTCCCAGGTTTGGGGATGACTGGGATATAGGCTGTGTTTAAATCACTGCCTAAATGAGTTTCATCCCAGGAGGGAATTAAAGAACCTTGCCATGAAGGAGGCCAAGGAGGGTTCAAACTTCTTATAATAGCACCCCGAGAAATCATCAGGACCTGGGGACATGCATGGTAAGAGTGTTTTAATCACTTCCAAAACTTCCTCTGGTGAGATGGGGTAATCAAGGCGTACCCTGTGTTTGCAAGTGATTTTAGGGAGGGGGAGATCCTGGAGAAAAGCTTCCAGCTTACTAGGAGGGGGAGTGGTCATTGTATAATTTTGAGTAGAAAGTTTGGAAGGTTTCCATGATCTGATTGGGATTTTGTGTCAAATCTCCGGATGCCATGCAAATTTTGGGGAAGGATAGGGTCCAGGGTTTAGGGCTAAGTTTAGCTGCTAATTTAGAACCCATCTTATATTTTTATGAATAGAATCTTGCACCTGTCCATCTAAGATGTTTTTCTGCTGCTGTGGTCAGAGCTAGGTTGAGTTACACCCGAGAAGAATCTATCTGAGCCAAAGTGTCCGGAGCAGGGTTACGTTTGTGGGATTTCTTTGCTAAGATGAATTCTCCTGTCAGCTTCTAGATTTCTACTCTGCGTTCGCATTTTTATTATTATACATTATTATTATACAGGATTTATATCGCAATAACAGTTTGCTCAGCGCTTTTCAGCTGAGAGGAAATCTGGATGGGTTTCCCTCTCATGACTGATTTGTGGGCTGCCCACAATGTTGTCGGTGAGACTGTTTCATTTTCTGCAAACATTGTACAGTGAACTGGATTGCTCAGAAGGGATTCATTGAGTAGCCATTTGAACTGACCTTTTACTCCTAGGGGAAGTCTGATAGATAACATCATTATTGAATGGTTTGCTGGAGACGTGTCCTGAATTCAGTTTTTTTTTAGCTAGAGGAACAGCTGTGGATTGTAGGAAGATATGGTCTATCTTAGCATAGGTTTGGTGTGGAGTAGAGTAGTGCGTATAATCTTTTCCATGAGGATTTAATTCCCTCCAAATATCTTTCAAGCCAAGTAAGTTCAGAAGCTGTGCTATTTTTAAACTTTTGGGGGGTTTAGGTTTCGGGGTCCCCTTACTTGACTTATCTAAAAAGAGATCAAACGGTATGTTTGAGTCGCCCCCTAGGGATACAGTACCCTTAAAGTAGGGCTTCAAAGCTTGTATCATGGATTCAGAAAACCCTGCTTGTCCCTGTTTGGAGTGTAGTATGTGTATATATATGTACGTTACTTCATCTATTATGCCAACAATCAGCAAATAATGACCCCCCCAGGGTCTTTGAGGATCTTTGATGGGGGAATGTAGTCATTTCGAGAAGCAAATTGCTATGCCTCTTTGTTATGTTCTCGGCATTAGCCAAGAAGAATTGAGGATAATTCTGGTGGATGAACGGGGGATTATGCGAAATAGGAAAATGGATCTCTTGTAAAAATATTACATCTGTCTTTAAGGAGTGGTAAAGTTGGAATAATTTCCATCGTTTAACCAGAGAATTAATTCCCTGCATGTTATGGGGGATGATCTGTAGGTGAAGATTGTGAGGTGTGGAGCTAGACATGGATCAGAGGATACGGTAACTCAGAATTGGGAAAAATCTCACCCTGTGAAGATGAGTCCCCTGGCAGAATGGCTCCTCTTAATCTAGAAGGAAACCTCAGGGAGTACTGCAAGAGGGATCTTATTCATGTCAAGGCAACAGGTGAACTAGAATATAACAAATAATAGGAAACTGCCAGGATCCATTTAATTGATAGAACATAGAGTTATTGTATTAGCCTATAACCAATATCTAACAAAATAAAACAAGGTCATCCCCACCCCCCAGAGCGACCCTTCGGTATTGCGTGGATCAGCCTGGGTGAAAAAAGTAAGGGGGTATTAACTCTTGGAGTGGAAGGACCTCCCTAAAGTTCATTTCTAAAAAGTGTGAAACAGGACAAGGTTGCCTTCAGCCTGGACATCTGCGTCAGGGAGGATGGGAGCCCCTTGACCGCTTTGACTTTTGTTTCTGCCAAACAAGAGTGAGGGGGCTAGGTGGAGAGGGTCTTTTGTAGATGATGTGCCTCTGTTAGTGGGATGTAATGGAATTTCTTGAGTGATCAGCCTTAGGTGCAGGAGAAGATGCTCTCCTTCTGAGAAGGATGAGAAGCCATGAGCCTTGTTCTGAAATGAGGAATTCAGGTGAAATGGAAAGGACCATCTGTACATAATTTCTTTTATAATGCATTAATAGCTGCGAGTAGTTTTAAATGACTTTTTTTCCTTTGAAATGTCATTTTGCTGTCAGACTGTTCTAAATATGGGAAACATGCGCCCCTTTACAGGCATACTATAGACACCCCCAGCTACGAAATTTAAAGGGATATTACACTTTTATTGTTTCACTTTAAGCATTATTAAAATCACTGCTCCCGAAAAAACGGCCATTTTTAAAACTTTTTTTTGCATTGATACATGTGGGGCAGGACCCAGGTCCCCAAACATTTTTTATGACAATACCATGCATATAAGCCTTTAAAATTAGCACTTTTGATTTCTCCCATAGACTTTTAAAGGGTGTTCCACGGCATTCGAATTCGCCGCGAACACCCCAAATTGTTCGCTGTTTGGCGAACTTGCGAACAGCCGATGTTCGAGTCGAACATGAGTTCGACTCGAAGCTCATCCCTACCTCCAAATGGTGCTCAGCGATGTCTGTAGTTAAGTCCTTAATAAGGACGCGAACTGCAGGGTGTACTTCTTTCACGAATTCAGGCAGACCCATAATTCTAAAATTATAACATCTGAACCTGTTTTTCAGGTGATCGATTTTTGAGAGCGCAGTCTCTAAGTGGTCCTGGAGGTCTTGTATTCTGGCTAAATTCTGATTGATTCTAGCAACAGATTGATCAGCTTTCTTTTCCATGACTTCGATCCGTGCACCTATTTGCTGAAGATCAGTGTGAATAGATGAGGTGATTTGGGAAACTGTTTGGGCTAGGCCCCTTGATAACATTTTAGAAAAAGCTGACATCATAGAAGGGAAGTCAGTGGGAGGGAGGGGGTATTCAAGAGCCCCCATTTCACATGTATCCGGGCTGGCCAAGATGTCACTCAAAGGAGTTTGGATCAGGCCCTCCACTGTCCTCCCGATCAGAGATTCGGTGGATGCTGGGGAAGGTGCAGCCTGTTGTGGGATACTCACTTCAGCTTTCCCTTGAAGGAGGGCTGGGGTGCCTGCTGCATCTTGATCTGCTATGGATTCATCCATCTCCAGGCCTGTGCCATGTGTAGCTGCGTCCACCATCTTGAATAAGCCTGGTTGCTGCAGCACGGATTCGAGCTGATGGGATAGGTCCCTTCGTGCAGAGCCCACGGACATCATGTGTCTAATGGGGTTGTCCCCGAACGATCATCAGTGGAGTGGACCTGGGTTGAGGGTTTTGACGGCTGTGGCGAGGATCCGAGGACTGGAGTGGTGTGGCGCTCCATGCGCTGCATGGAAGCTCCATCTTGGACGCTTCCATGCATAGGCCTCAGTAACATGCAGATATTAAACTCTAAAATCACCAAACCAATGTAAAGGTCCAAACTAAAAGTCTGTTTGTGTGTAAAATCTGTAAAAGATGCTTTGTGGAGGTTACTAAAAATTCACTGTTGCTTAGGAATTTTCACTATTAAAAGAAGAGCCCAAAAAAATAAAGAACTGGAAATGTCGACTTGTGTCAGGAAGGCTCTGGCAGAAGACAAACTAATGCCTGCAGGCAAACTCCTGTTTACTGACTCTCCCAAGGAAGAGGCATGTTAGTGTGTGCTAACGTGCACGCACATCTGTGCACCAACATGGCGAACCAATATACGCATCCTCGTGACAGAAAAGGAAGCCAACTGGGCTATTTAAGCTGCACCAGCACCCAGAATCAGCACTGATCCTAGGTGCTAGTGCAGCTTAAATACGTTAGTCTCGCGTTAGCCTTATCTACAGCATTCTGTGATTATCCTGTTTCCTGTTACCTGCATCTGCTCTTAAATGATATATTATTACATTTTCCACCTGCATCAACCCCGGCTTGTTCTTTGACCATTCTCCTGCTTTTGCCTCTGTACTTTATCTGATCATTCTGTGTATGACCCGGCTTGTCTGACTCTGCTTACGTTCCAGCCTCTCCAGAGCTACCAAGTCGCTAGCACCTGTCTAGCTATCACTGAGACCTGCTCTTCAACTAAGTACCAGCCTGTTCCTGCCCACAGAGATCTGCTGCCATCTGGTGGACTACTGGATCAGCAGCCCAGCTGCAAGCATGTCTACAGGCACTCGTGTGACTCTGCACTTCAGCGCCACATGTATACTCTACCAGGGACACTGAGTGAGAGGTGCAAGAGAGGCCTTCCTCTGCATAAACTAGGCTCTACCCACCAGGTACATGTAAGTAAAGCATAAATCAGGTTTTCACCACCTGGTTAAGGACTTGAATTGCTTGTATTTACTTTTTAACAGTGTTTTCAGAGGTTTTTTTTCACTTTAACATTGGTTTGGCGCTCTGCTTGTTGATGTATTTTGCACTTTATTGTCCAAGGGACCATTTACTGCTTCTTTTGTGGTTTAAGTGCTTCCTCATAAAGAGACATTGTACACCCAAATGCAATTAGCAATATTTTATTTGGATTCCAGTATCATGCAAATCTCAGCTTCAATTATGATCTAAAATGGGAAGCTATGCCACATGTGCATCCAGAGCCAAATGGTCTAGTGAAGCACATGGAACTTCACAACAGGCCTTCCATTCCAGTTTTAGCAATGTGATAAAGGATTATACCCACAAGTGCCAGTAACATCACAACAAATGACACCAACAGTGCTGGGTATGTCAGTAGGGGTTAATTTAAAGTGAACAAGGTGTAGTAAGGAATTGTGTGACAAGTAAAAGGTATGAAATGTTCAAATGTGTTTGTAGGCTCAGCTTTTTATAGTTGCTCTATAATTCCCACATCAAGACATTATTTCCAGTTCACATCAAGTCAGCCTTCTAAAGCCTCCATGTGCAATATATATTTATTAGTACAGTAACCCACTGAAGCAAATTCAGCCATCATGTTCTAATCAGATTTTACATGTAGAATAGCAGTATATAATACATCCAGCCATTTGTTTTACATTTTGGACAAAGAGAGGAAGGATTGGAAACCCTGTCTAGTTTTCGCTGCTATTCAGGGCTCCCTTAGAGAGAATCACCTACTATCCCACTATGTTTTTTTTTTATAGTAATAAAAAGATGATGAAGCTTTTAGCCTTCCCACTCTGCTAAAGATGTTGTCTTCAGGATAGAAGTGGGGAGAAGTCTTTTTAAAGAAACTTCAAAACTAGGAAAAAAAAAAGTTTTCTTGGAAATACACTTTAAACCATGGGTGTCCAACCTGTGGCCCTCCAGCTGTTGCGGAACTTCAAGTCCCATCATGCCTCTGCCTTTGGGAGTCACGCTTGCAACTATCAGCCTTGCAATCCCTCATGGGACTTTCCTTGCAATGCCTCATGGGTCCTGTAGTTCTGCAACAGCTGGAGGTCTGCAGGTTGGACACCCATGCTTTAAACCCTGTCCCAAGGGGACAAGGGGGTTGCACCTTTAATTCTCTTCTTAGTTTTGCCAGGGCAAGTGCTCAATTTGGCAGATGCCAATGAGAACTGGTAAAATTGAAGAAATGAAAATAGAATTCAGTTATTAGCTTAAAACCTGCTGAATAAAAGACCAGATCAAACAGCTTATAAATAAGCTTTCAAGGTAATGTCAACCAACTCCGGAGGAATATTATCTGTAATTGACACATCTAGGAAGAATAAGCATTACATTGAAGATATTATTCCTAGGGATTTGAAAGCAGGAAAAGATTGACAGCATAGCTGACACAAGGCTCGGGCCTTTATTGTTCATCAGTCAGCTTTAAAAACGACAAATCTTCAAATCAGAAAGAACCCAAGTCAAACATGCTTCAGGAATGAAAGTAACGAGAAAAGGCTAACAAATTCTTTTTTGAAAGTTATTATCATTATTATCATTAAGTCAGCACTATGTGATTTTTCTGCAGCTCAAAAAATACAAACAACAATTAATCTTTTCCAGCATAAAAACAGCTAATGAATATGAGAGATATTGGTCAAAAAAGTTTTTTAACTCTGAGTTGAAAATTAAAAAAAAAAAAAAATTAGCATTGCCAGGGACTGTTTAAGGGCTGCTACAGTCTAAAACAGGGGTCTACAAACTTTTTAAACAAAGGGCCAGTTTACTGTTCTTCAGACTTTAGGGGAACAGAGTGTGGCCAGCAGTAGCAGAAAATGTCCTGGCATTAGTGGGGATAAACAATACACCGTCTTTAGTATTAGGGGGAGGAATAGTGCCCCATCATTGGTGTCAGTGGGAAAAATAGTGCCCCATCAGTTTCAGTAGGAGGAATTGTTTGCTTGTTTTTTCTTTTTTTTGATGACCCCTGGTCTAAAGTATGCCATGATTCAAAGCAAAAAATATTTGTAACAGAAATCAATAAATTTACAATAACAGTAAATTAGCGTGTAGGGTAGAAAATACATTTTATTTCTGTTTGTTCTTTTACAATCATTCTATAAAGACTATGGAAGCGGTTTGGATTCCCTATTCCCATGGATTCATGACAGATCCATCATACTGGAAATTAATGGTCCCATTGAGTTAAAGTGGAAACTAACCTAA
The DNA here is from genome assembly GCF_042186555.1 of Aquarana catesbeiana. Taxonomy (NCBI): domain Eukaryota; kingdom Metazoa; phylum Chordata; class Amphibia; order Anura; family Ranidae; genus Aquarana; species Aquarana catesbeiana. Next base: position 737,422,980 of record NC_133325.1, on the reverse strand, counting down.
ATGAATTCTTTATAACCATAATGCACTGCCTGACCTATCCACTGCGGTCTGCAGTGTTTCATAGGCCAATAAAGAAGGGCTTAGTAAATGTGTAAACTCCCTCCGTATAAAAGGGTGGGTTGCCACAAGACATTTTTTAGTGTGTGTGGGAGAAGTTTGGGGAGAGCTGAGTCTGTGTTGGTAGAGTTAGTTACTATACAATATACTGTGATATATTGAGCTAAATTACTGTGGGTTGCAAATTAGTCAGCTATATATTCTTGTGCACCTTCTTTTATTAATAGTTCAGTGACCTAACTGTCATTCTTTAGGACTACCCTTCTGTGTCTGTCAGAAAGATCTATAGTTTGTACACAACAAATAAACCCCTATAAGATTAACTAATCAAGACTTTTAAGCTACCTATGTAAAAGTATATTAAATGGTGAATGTTGGTTATCTCCCACCCTGTACAGCCAGGCACATGAATTTTCCATTCATTTCTGAGGAAAGAAGCAGTCCTTGCAGCTTTGTTTGTTTTGTTTTGTTTTTATTTAGGGGATTTGAACTTGGATGGGGAAGGCTGAATATGGGATGTCCATTTGATCAACAGAACTCTTCAGGGACTCAACCTATATATATCTGGTATATACACACTCCTTCCTTCTACCTTAAGCACAGGCTTATTAGTAGAACTACAATCCCCAGGATCAGCTAGCACTTTGGATTTAAACCAACACTGACTCAGTCAGATCCTTGAAAAATGCCATTTGCAGGCAGGGACCGTAGGCCCCTTTTGGTGTAGCAAAAAAATAGCTCTTTGATGTTAGCTGTCCTTCTGTGTGGCTACTGCCCCCAGTACCACCACTTCAGGCACTGCCAATCTGCCTGGTTGCAGCTGCCCCTTTCACTAGCCCTCCTGGCTACTTCTCCACAGTCCTCCCAGACTCTGCATCCATCCCAGACTGTTTGCACCCAGGCCCTTCAGGCATGCCTCTCAGTCCTCTGACTGCAATACTCACAAGCCCACGTCGCTGTCTTCCTCTCTGGAGATTTACCCGGCAGTGTACTCCTGCTGTTCTCTCCTTGCTCCCCTGCCTCCTAGTCAGGATCCCTCTGTGTCATGAAGAGGAGTACCTTCCACACCCGAACCCAGGCCTGAGTTCACCACCCCCACCCGAGCCTAGGCCTGAGTTCACCACCCCCAACAACCTAACACTCCATCTCCATCTTCCAACCAAACTCCCCACTGCCCCTGCTGTGCTGACTCAGAGTATTTAAGGGGGCCTGCCGCCTGCCAACCCTTCTGTTGGGGATTGGTCAGGGCCCTCAGAATACTACAGCTAGCTCCTCCTATACCCCCTCCCAAATGCTTCTGGAGACTTCTCCCAGTTTCCAGATGGCAGGGGGAGTCACTATACAGGCTGCTGATGAGTCATCCAGTCTACTTGAGTCACTCACTTGACCCAGAAAAAAAACACACAGGCTTTGCTGCCAGCCAAGCCTAAAAATGTACCTACACCAACACAACAAAAACCTATCACTAGCACTTTAGCAATGCTAGGGACTGCTACATGAAGTTTTTTTTACATCGGAGCAAAGTTAAAAACCCAAATTGTTGCACTTGAGGATAATGCATCCAAATATAATGTTGTACATGATTAGTACCTAGAATAGCAGATATACATAAAGTAATCGAGAACCCTATAAGATTATCCAAATGGGATCATCTTGCTTGTTCTATGCATTTTACAGGTCAAAGCCTGCTTCTTCAGGAACAGCAACAGTTTATGAGCATCTGTAGATGTAAGGAAACAACCATTTTTATTTATGAAATGTTTAATTGCAATAATGTATCATTTGACAATACCCAAATAGGTTTTACCTGCATTAGAAAAACAAAACATGTGCAATGAATTAAAAACAGCCATTGGATGGACTGTCATCCAACTAAGAAAGAACTGAAGACTCCAGTTCAGCATGCAGCAAAAGATGGTAAAAAAAAAAGAGTCCTCTCCCTCTTCTCCATGATGAGATCACGGAGCTGATGGATGTTAGAGACCTTGCGCATCTCCACCTTCTGCTTGAGGATGCCCCACAGATGCTTAATAGGGTTTAGGTCTGGAGACATGCTTACCCAGTCCATCACCTTTACCCTCAGCTTCTATAGCAAGGCAGTGGTCAGACTTGTGAGAATTCAGTGCACCTTAAAGGCTAAGTTCACCTTTGTTCACCTTTTTTTTTCCCAGCTCCCCTATGTACCAATATAGCAATTATGTACTTATTTTGCAAAAATAAAACAGCTTTCCATTAACTCTACACAGGCTTACCTCACTCTCTTCATAAATTTAGGTCATGACACAATAAGGAGTTGACCAGCTGGTATCATTAGCAAACACCCTGCATCATCTACCCTCAGCTGGTCAGCTCCTTTCTGTGTCATGACCTCAAGTCTGTCCAGGAAGTAAGACAGAAGTAATCAAGCAGTGCGTTTAATCAGCTATGAAGAAAGTGAGGTAATCTTGTGTAGAATTAATGGAAAGCTGTTTTATTTTTGCAAAATAAGTACAATAATGCTATATTCGTACATAGGGGAGCTGGAAATTAGAGAAAACAAAGTGAACAAAGTTTCTGTATGTTTCTGCAATAAAATTGTGCATATAAATAATCTTTCTTCATAAATGTAGGCCAAAATGTATACTGATACATTTCTTTGGTGAAAATAACCCAAATCAGTGTATATTATTTAATCTGTAGGGAAGTTATAGAGTCCACAAACTATGGTCTATGCATCTGAAAATTGATTAATCCTTATGTACTGACATCCTACTGACCCTATTGATGCTGTAATTGGCCCACAGCTATTACGTGGTTCAGGGTGCTATGACTGGCCCAGGTATCATGTTATCCCTTTTTCTCTATCAAGTCTAGATAGGGGTTAAAAATATGGTTCACATTTTACATCATTAACCTCCCTGGCGGTATGATTATTTCGGATTTTAGGTGCTGAAAGCGGTACAATTATTTTGCATGGAAATTTGGCGTTTTATATTGTAGGTCTGTAAATCTTAACAATAACACACTTAAATCTGTCCAAACCAGAGTCTAGTAGATATCCCGGGTATGATAAAGTTTGAAACACAAAAACATAAATTATAATATAATAAATAAAAATAAATAATAAAAAAAAATTAAAAAAAATAGTAATAAAATAAATTTCCCCTCAATTCACTATCGCTCAATTCTGCAAGTGTTCTAATGTACTATCGCTGTTTTCTAGCTGGTCTAAAGCCACTTTTGACGTAAAGGGATACTTTTTGGTTGCTATGGACAATCTCCAGTTTCCAGGCAGAAAGAACAGTGTATATCATGTAAAACTGCATGCAGGGCATGGGCCAAAGCACTGGGGACAAAAGGGATGTGAAATCATTTCATACAGTACTGTAATCTGTAAGATTACAGTACTGTATGTGTTATGATTTTTACTCTTTTTTTAATTTGCCGCCAGGCTCCGCCCCCGTGCGTCGCGCCGCTCGCAGGGAACGGAGCCTGGCACGGAGAAGCTTCGGAGGAGGACGGAGCCCTCGGACACTGCGGGTGACATCGCAGGATCCCGGGGACAAGGTAAGTAAGGAGGCACCAGGATCCTGCGATGTAATCCCGAGTGTGGCTCGGGGTTACCGCTAATGGTCCTGAATTTTAACCCCGAGCCACACTCGGGAAAACCGCCAGGGAGGTTAAAGTGGCAGCAGGGCAGTTTGTTTTATTTTCTAGAGGCGCAATGGTGGAAGGTCAAGTGCGGGCGTACAAGACTTGCTGACCATCAGCCATATATATCATGTTATCCCTGATAACCAATCACTAATGACACACAGTAGTAAGCAATGATGTCATGAATGGATTACATTCATGACTATTGTTTACTGTGTGACATCTGATCGCACAGTGATTATGTGGTATCTGAGCTGCTGACAGCAGCCTGATACTTAGCACCTCAATCTGCTCTGTCCAGTAAACACAATGATTGCAGATCACGACACTGCATGCACCAGGGTGTGCGTGCAGTGTACATGTGCGCCGCAACATACAGATATGTCTGGGGGAGCCGTCTGCCAGCAGTAAATGTACTGTTGGCGGTCACCAAGTGGTTAATATTTTTTCAGAGTGTGATTTTATTGTATAAAGAATATGTGAATAGGTTCAATTAAAGTGGATATAAACCCCCACCCAGTGAAGTGAACAGCCTCAGATGATACACAGTGATCAAACAAATCTCCCTACATAAGTTTTACATGTATATCTGTTGTCTTCAACTTTCTATATTCTTTAGAAAGTGCACATCATGTTAGATTTTTTTCTTCCTGTTGCAGCAGTGGTAGGGGAGTCTGGTCATACACTGTGTGACAGCTGATTGGAGAAAAGGCACACCCCTCTCCACATAGGCAGAGGATTGAAGAAACTTGCAGAGTTGTGCTGTGAATATTTAAAGCACCCACAAATTTTCATCTGCTTTTATCTCCTGTGTTTCAGCGCTTGTCGAAGTTATCATGCTGATAACAGAGGAACAGAGCAGCAGAAGGACACGGGACTTAGGGCTTTGGAGAGGGATATACGTGCCCAGGTCAGATTTCATGAATCAGGGTTTACATCCACTTTAAGGTTTTAATGGAGCCTTCATTTGGCTTGAATCACAAGTAGTAGAGCCTAGATCATCCAACAGGCCTGGCAGCTCACCCTATAAACCATGGTTCACTTCAATATTCTTTTAGAATAATAGCCCATAAGAAAATGTCTAGTTTCTTTTTTGAAAGTTTTGTTAGCAATAGTTTCCTATAAAATGTAAAAAATGATTTGGAATCTACAGATAAGATTTTCAATAGCACTGCATTATTGAATAGTTGTTTGTGTTTTCCACTGGATCCAGCAAAGAACATGACCTCCTTTTAATGTTTGTGCATAAAGGTATATACAGTATATTCCACCTGCTAATATCTATAATTGTTTTAATTTTTTTTTCATATTGTTGGTATCAAACAGTTGTTCATAAACTGCATGACTTCAACACCAACACCTCAGCACCAATATATTGTAAGTTAAATGATGAAATATTACATATTGTGAGCAGAATTCTTTTGAGAAGCCAATCACTAGAAATGTACATACCTAGAGTAATGCATATATTTGTTATTATTTGTAATTTGTAATACTAACTCTAATTTTTATTAAACCATATCTACAAATGTAATATATTGCAGCTTATCAGTTCTTAGGTCTGGTGGCTGGATTCATTTTTGTTTTTCAGACTTTTTGTACTCCTGAAAACAACATATTTCCTGTTCTTGATAACTAGACTGTTCTTCAGACATGTCTGCCTATATCCACCAAATGGAGGTGACCCATATTACATGAAGTTTGAGAGGATTAGTCGTTTACAGAAGGAGCATAGCATTGTTTGTGCTTTGAGTTCAGGTCATTTGAAGTAGCAAAGAGACTTCATTTCTGGCATAATATTTTTTGTACTTGCTGAAAATGTTCCTAGCATGAAAAAAGTAAAACTAAATAACAGATGCAGCCACCATGTGTAAAACCTGGCAAGCTGCAATATATTACATTTCTGCTTTTGGAATTAGTTATTCGTAAAGCCACCTTGGCTCAATTTCGTTTTTTGGTTACACTTTTCATCAAAATGTATCCTCTTCTGTGTTATAGAAAAAAGAAAGTAGATATTTTATAATAAAACAGCACAGTTCTTTGTTAATAAATCCCAATAAGTGCCACCTATATCCAAGAAGGGACATTACTATAAAAATACTTAACTTCCCCCTGTCCAGCAGCACTCACCTTCTTTTTTAACCCACCCCTCTAAGACTGCCTTTGTCACTGGAATAAAAGAAAAGAAAGACCTGTATACACTTGAAAGTCACAAGCTGGATATAATGTAAGATTGCATAGGGCTGTGAACTCTCTCCCTGCCCCCATGAAACAACAATAGGCCATTCAACAATAGGCCATTCACCAAGCATCAATGCAGCTACATAGTAGAATGGGAAGTTAGTCACATGATCCCTCTTACTCAAAATAAGGGTATTGGTCCTCCCTCCCATTGCCCAAACAGTGCAGAGGATGAAAAGAAATGAGTATATGTTGCTGGGAAGGAAATAAGTTAAGGTAACCTGTTTCTTTTCCCATTTTATGAACTCTAGATTAGAGAATGTTTTCTTCTTCTGACCACTTATGATAACGAGAGGGAACATTCATATGGTTGTAGGCTCCTCCATTACTGTGGGCAACTTTCCTTGTCCAAGCTTGTTCAGTAAAAAGTTAATTGTCTGCGGCTGATTTTCCCAGGCATTTGCTTTTGTTCCTCTCAAGACAACAACCTCCCACTCCCTTCCCCATATGCACCAGATCAAGTTAATCCAATGTAAACTTGCAATTTTGTAGAAAGATTTTTTCTGTTTAAAGATTGTTCAGTGGCAAAGACATACATGCATGGTCAGCTTCTGTCTATATGTATAGGCAGCATCATGTAAGTAATTTGCATGTATTTATACATCTCATATGGGACATCCTTCATAATTTCACTCAGTGTAAGTCTATATCTTTTGGAACCAGGCACTGCAAAATGCAGTTATAACTGACACACATTTGTAAGTTGGAGCTGTGACATGATGCTCTAGTATTTTGCTTGAAGTGCCTTCTTTTTGAATGTTTAATATTTTCAGCTATCAAGTGAAGTAGAAACTTAACACTGGAATGTTCCTCTCTTTTAGACAGCTTTCTGTCTAAAGCCTAGCTCATACTAGACTATTCAATGAGTTTTCTCACTTTTCATTGGTTCACAGTGGTAGTTGTTCTTTGAATAAGGTTGTCGTTTTTTCTGAATAAACATTCACAGGTTAAAGAGAAACTGCAGTCTGCTCACATAATTTGTAATAAAAACATCTTTGCCTATCTGAAGCTTCCCTCCAACCACTTTGCATATTATTTTTACATATATTGTGATTCTGTACTTGCCGAATATGCTGCAAAAATCTCCCTCCACTGAGTCTGGCTGCATTCATTTTAACTGTTGGCAGCTGAATCTGCTGCCTGTTCACTTCCTGGATTACACAGAGGCACACCTCCAGCTCTGCAGTCCTCATTATGACTCACCCCCCTCCCTTCCTGCAAACTCTCAGGAGAGTGAGCAAAAGAGCTGTGCATGATGTCATAAGCCTAGACTTTTTACTAGACAAGAAACAGGAAGTGGTCTGTATAAGGTATTTACTGGCATAAAAAAAAAAATACTATCCAAAGTTAAAACAACAAGGGCAAAAGATTTAATACATGGAAAGTTGAAAAAATGACTAAAGGTCCGCTTTAAGAAGTATTTATTTATTTTTTAAAACTATATACTGTAGGTAATAATGATCAAATGTTTTCAAACCTATTTCGTTCTTGGTCTGTGACTAAAATTTGTATACAATTTAAATCCTTAAAGTAGAACTGTGGCCAGGCTATAGATATTCTAATATTTACATATTATCAAGCAGTAAATAAACTTTAAAATGTGATTACTGATCTCTGTAGCTGCAGCCGCAGTGGGGGTAATCCCTTAATGCGTTTAGTAATTCTTTAATAAGTTCTTTAATAGATAAAATGTGCTGGCTTCCTTAGATTTATTTCTTTTAGATTCTCAGCAAGTATAGAAAACTCCTGTTGATCCTGCCAGAAATGCAATTTCCTTTTCACTACTGTGAGCTGCACAGAAGAATATCTTCCCTCCTAGATATCTTCTGTAATATACCAATTGCCCCATCCTCCATGTAACGCAGAGGAAGAGTACGAGATAAAAACATGTTTTTAGTCCATATCAGGAGAGCATCCTAAGATAAAAACCATTGTTTCCTTCACAGATACAGTGGAGAAGTGACATAACCCACCGGGGACAGGAAATGTGTTATTTACAGATTTACCAAATGAAAATAAAGCAAAAGCCTGAAAAAAATGAAGGCAGCTACTTTTCCAACTACTAGTAATGTGCATTAAATCAAACTTTTGGCTTTGGGTTTAGATACTCTTTAAATTTGCAAGCTGAAGATTCCCATTTCTATTTTCACTTTCACCCTTTAGTTAAAGGGATTGTAAAGGCAGTGCTCACAATCACTGCCAGCCCCTCTGCTAGGACAAAATGTACTATTCAGTGTTTATCCTTTTGAAAGTTCTTTTTCCAAAAAACATTTTTTTCGCTGATCAGCAGTCACATGACCGCCTCTGCTTTTCCAATGTATGTACTACAGAGCGAGGGGCTGAGAACTCTCTCTGACGACTGACAGCCGGTCAGCGAGGTGAAATAGGGAATTTAGAAGAATTTAAAAAAAGGGACATATAAGGTGTAGTACATTTTGTCCTAGAACAGCGATAGAAGGGGAGGGGCGACTCACACACAGGAGCTGACAGGCTGATGGAGGCATGTAAATTGACCACGGAAATCAGGGTTCAGCAGCCATGGTTACCGTGGTTAGGACAGACTGGAAGACACAGGAACTGGCAGGAATAATCAGGTTTTTTACAGCTTAGAGAAGGAAAAATGACACTGCACAAGCACTATGCAGTTTAACATGCTTTAAAGGAACAAGATCTTTTTTTTTTTTTTTTAGGGATACAACCACTTTAAGCTGCCCGCTGCCAACAGTGATTGGAAGCCTTTCAGTCTAGTAATATCAAATGTAACACAGAGAACCTGAAATTTGAGGATAAATTAACCCACAGTGCCTGCAGTCACAGTGGTGAGCAAGAGCTTGTTTTAAAGTCTATTTACTGCTTGCTAAAGGATAAGTTCACCCTTCAAAACATGATACACGTTACACCCGTATTTAGGGTGTAACATGTAACATGTTACTAAATCAGCACATATTCCACTGCACATAATCCCCAAACCCCATTGTGACAGGGTGAAGGGGATATTTTGCCCGCACCTACTGTCACAATTTTAAAAAAGCGCAGCTGTGTAGGAATCTGCCCCCTCCAGCTGCATCATTCATTCACAGAGTTCTGTGAATGAGAGAACTACAACTACTGTCAACCTTTTGACTGACTGCTTGTAGTTCTCAATGAACTACAAGGGAGCTGGTGAACTTAGACTTTAACAATTTAAATACTTGATTGTCTATAGCCTGGCCACAGTTAAACTTTAAACTGTACTAATAAACTGTGTTTTCTGTGTTCCCATGCAGTATATATTTAAATGTAACAATTGTGGATGTTTAAATAAATCAATAGCTTAACCACAGAATAATTATAAAAAAAGTTTTTATCCATCCACATATCCAAATGAACAACCTGTTGAACAAACAGAACTTCACAACTGGATGGCAACAGACTTGTATTTTAGCATATTATATACTGAACAAAAAAAAATCATGAGAATGAAATCTTATGCCAATATTAATAAAGATTAATGTCTTTGTTTGTCATAATACATAATAATACTGTACGTTTATGTTAGGAATCCTATTTTTGCATCTAAAATTGAACTTAACTAAGATTGTCTTTGCTTTGCAATGTTAGCCATGAAAGTTTAAAGGGATGACCAAACTTTCAATGAGTTTAATTCTTGGCTTGTAAACAGTCTTGCACATTTTTCTCAAAGCATTTATCTATTCATAATGACTTGACTATATGCATTAGTACCAAAATGCAAACAGAGAAAATAAGAAATTGCAGAGTCTTAGTGTCCCTGGAGTTCACAAGGAGTTTAGTGGCAAAGCAAAGATTCGCTCTTTGGGTAAATTGGAAAAACTTATGCCCTGTACACACAGTCGGACATTGATTGGACATTCCGACAACAAAATCCATCTATTTTTTGTGATGGATGTTGACTCAAACTTGTCTTGCATACACACGGTCACACAAAGTTGTCAGAAAATCCGATCGTTCTTACCGCAGTGACGTAAAACAAGTACGTCGGGACTATAAATGGGGCAGTAGCCAATAGATTTCATCTCTTAATTTATTCTGAGCATGCGTGGCACTTTGTGCGTTGGATTTGTGTACAAACGATCGCAATTTCCGACAACGGATTTTGTTGTCGGAAAATTTTATAGCAAGCTCTCAAACTTTGTGTGTCGGAAATTCCTATGGAAAATGCGTGATGGAGCCTACACATGGTCGGAATTTATGACAACAAGGTCCTATCACACATTTTCCGTTGGAAAATCCTATCGTGTGTACGGGCATTGTAGTTATCCAATGCCATTTCAAAATATGCATCACCATCAAATGTCATGTTGCATTTTTACTAGATATACGAACAAAGTGCTGAAATAAATATACATGTAGCTATTTTAAGCACTGATTTCCCTAAAATATCACCATTCTCTGACACTTGATCCCATTGTCACATGTGACCCTCTCACCATTTTTTTCTTTAAGTCTAATTTTAAGTTACCTTGCCCTAACTTAAAAATACCTTAACATATACTTTTCTCTTTTGAACATGCATTGCCTGTGCTTCCACTCCCAAGTTTTCTGCTTGTATAGATGAAAAAAGCCACATCTTTCATCACAGACATGCTCACATGGATTGTAATATTAACGAAGAGAGGGTGTGTGACCATGTCTGTTAGAATATGGCATGCACTCGACAGTGTCGCCAAATCCTGGTGACTATTGAACTGTACAGTCTATTTTAGACACACTGCACAACCCCTTATAGCAGTGAAGTGGAGCTGAAACTATACGGATGGAGGTTGTTAGCACAAAGTCCCTAACTGAATATCTAGTTCTGTAACTTCATTTAAAGAATAACTCCACTTTTGTTGAGAAAAAAACATCCCCCTCTGGGTGATCTGTTTACATTACAAGGATTTTAACAAACTTACCTTTTGTTATTCTGAAATCCCTGTGTGTTTGTCTCTGTCCATGTTGAATGTGACTCGAAAGGGAGTGGTTTCATAATCATTAACTAGCTGCTTCTGGATAAAAAAAAATAAACTAGCTACTGTACCTGAACCTGCTAGGCTTTAATGAGGAAAATTGCTGGGTCTATTGCAGGGGATGACTGATATCTGACTTGTGCAGACTTCTGGGGAAATTAATTAGCCAATCACACAGCAGGAAATTATGTTTCTGGGGGCACGTTCTGTACACACATTCTGTGTACAGAACACCTCCAGGTAGCTATATTACATTGCACTTTACAGAAAATGACAGAGCTGCAGATTGAAAAGGAAATATATTTTTTTAATAACATTCAATTACAATATGACTTGAGTCCCAATTGTATAGTATATGCTATATTATTTATTTATTTTTTGCTTTTTTTTCCCCACTAAAGTGGAGTTACCCTTTAAGTTACCCTATTTTATAACCCCTTAAGTACTTTCATAATTAAAATTAACTTTTACTACTTAATATAGTATTAAAACAAAAACCAAAAATTAATTATATTGCAGCTTATCAATAATGTTATGATTGTGGTGGCTGCATTTCTTTTCTTTTCTTTGTCTTTTTTCCCTCGGTTTCACCTTATGATAACACATCTCCCCTATTAGTGAGACAAATCCAGGTCTGGACTGACCATCGGGTACACCGGGCATCAGCCCGGTGAGCTGGGGCTGCTGGGCCACATGTCAAAGGCAGCTGGGCTGCTCCTTGAGCCCGCACTGCTCACCCGGACTTTCAGCAGCCGGCTGGCCACCGATTCAATTCACGGCATGGCCATAGGGGCTGGGGGTGAACACTATAGGCCAGTTGACCATGAAGGGGAGGAGCGGGGGAGAATACTACATTGCCGCATGCCGGGACAGGTGCCACAGCAGCCACAGATACTACAGACCACAGGTAAATGTAGTGCTGCTGCTATAGAAGTGAGAGCCACTGGGCTAGGTAGAGGTTTCTGGAGGGAGCTCGGGGGAGATCTGTGGAGATGGGGTCCCTGGAAGGGGGCTGGTGGTTTCTCCAGGAGGTTAGGTTTTGCAATGTGGAGACTGGAAGGCACTGCTGGGACTTTGGGCACTTTGGGATATTCTTCGGGGCACTGTAGGAGGTTGCTGAGCACTGTGGGGACTGAGGGCTTTTAGAGAGGGTTTTGGTAGTGTCAAATGTTAAGGGGCACTGAGGCTCATGCGCAAATACAAACATGTATACAGGTAAAAGCCAGTAAATTAGAATATTTTGAAAAACTTGATTTATTTCAGTAATTGCATTCAAAAGGTGTAACTTGTACATTATATTTATTCATTGCACACAGACTGATGCATTCAAATGTTTATTTCATTTAATTTTGATGATTTGAAGTGGCAACAAATGAAAATCCAAAATTCCGTGTGTCACAAAATTCGAATATTACTTAAGGCTAATACAAAAAAGGGATTTTTTAGAAATGTTGGCCAACTGAAAAGTATGAAAATGAAAAATATGAGCATGTACAATACTCAATACTTGGTTGGAGCTCCTTTTGCCTCAATTACTGCATTAATGCGGCGTGGCATGGAGTCGATGAGTTTCTGGCACTGCTCAGGTGTTATGAGAGCCCAGGTTGCTCTGATAGTGGCCTTCAACTCTTCTGCGTTGTTGGGTCTGGCATTCTGCATCTTCCTTTTCACAATACCCCACAGATTTTCTATGGGGCTAAGGTCAGGGGAGTTGGCTGGCCAATTTAGAACAGAAATACCATGGTCCGTAAACCAGGCACGGGTAGATTTTGCGCTGTGTGCAGGCGCCAAGTCCTGTTGGAACCTGAAATCTCCATCTCCATAGAGCAGGTCAGCAGCAGGAAGCATGAAGTGCTCTAAAACTTGCTGGTAGACGGCTGCGTTGACCCTGGATCTCAGGAAACAGAGTGGACCGACACCAGCAGATGACATGGCACCCCAAACCATCACTGATGGTGGAAACTTTACACTAGACTTCAGGCAACGTGGATCCTGTGCCTCTCCTGTCTTCCTCCAGACTCTGGGACCTCGATTTCCAAAGGAAATGCAAAATTTGCTTTCGTCAGAAAACATGACTTTGGACCACTCAGCAGCAGTCCAGCTCTTTTTTTCCTTAGCCCAGGTGAGACGCTTTTCGCGCTGTTTCTTGGTCAACAGTGGCTTGACACGAGGTATGCGGCAGTTGAAACCCATGTCTTTCAAGCGTCTCTTGGTGGTGGATCTTGAAGCACTGACTCCAGCAGCTGTCCACTCCTTGTGAATCTCCCCCACATTTTTGAATGGGTTTTTTTTCACAATCTTGACTAGGGCGCGGTGATCCCTATCGCTTGTACACTTTTTCTGACCACAGTTTTTCCTTCCCTTTGCCTCTCTATTAATGTGTTTGGACACAGAGCTCTGAGAACAGCCAGCCTCTTCAGCAATAACCTTTTGTGTCTTTCCCTCCTTGTGCAATGTGTCGATGGTCGCCTTTTGGACAGCTGTCAAATCTGAAGTCTTCCCCATGTTTGTGTAGGCTTCAGAACTGGACTGAGAGACCATTTAAAGCCCTTTGCAGGTGTTTTGAGTTAATCAGCTGATTAGTTTGTGGCACCAGGTGTGTTCAAAATTTAACTCTTACACAATATTCGAATTTTGTGACACACGGAATTTTGGATTTTCATTTGTTGCCACTTCAAATCATCAAAATTAAATGAAATAAACATTTGAATGCATCAGTCTGTGTGCAATGAATAAATATAATGTACAAGTTACACCTTTTGAATGCAATTACTGAAATAAATCAAGTTTTTCAAAATATTCTAATTTACTGGCTTTTACCTGTATAGGTAACTCTAAACTGATAATGCTTTTAAAGCGTTGCCTATGGAGATTTTTAGGTACTGTAATTTGGCTCTGTTCCATGGGTGGGCACAATTTTAAAGCATGACATGTTTGGTATCTATTTACTCTGCATAACATCATCTTTTATATTTTACCAAAACAATTGGGTATTATATTGTTTTATGTGATTAAAATTCATTTAAGTGTATTTTATATATATCTATCTATCTATATATAGATAGATAGATATATCTATCTATATCTATCTATCTATCTATCTATCTATCTATCTATCTATCTATCTATCTATATATATATATATATATATATATATATATATATATATATATGTATGTTTGGGGGTTCTAAGTAGATTTCTAGCAAAAAAATATGTTTTTTACATGTAGAAGACGAATACCAGAATTGGCCCGGATTGGAAGGGGACAAGCTGACAGTAATGCTTCGTACACACGATTGGACATTCCGACAACAAAATCCATGGATTTTTTCCGACGGATGTTGGCTCAAACTTGTCTTGCATACACACGATCACACAAATCTTGTCGGAAATTCTGAACATCAAGAACACGGTGACGTACAACATGTAAGACAAGCCAAGAAAAATGAAGTTCAATAGCCAGTACGGCTCTTCTGCTTGATTCCGAGTATGTGTGAAACTTTGTGCGTCTGAATTGTGTACACGATCAGAATTTACGAAATAGATTTTGTTGTGGGAAAATTTGAGATCCAGATCTCAAATTTTGTGTGACGGAAATTCCGATGGAAAATATCCGATGGAGCCTACACACGGTCGGAATTTCTGACAACAAGCTCCCATCAAACATTTTCCGTAGGAAAATCTGACCATGTGTACGTGGTATAACATAGAGTTTAGCTGATCAGGCTGTTGCTGGTCTTTCATAGTCCAGTCAGAAGTGACTGAAGCAGGCTAAATATAACTAAAGGATATGGAGAAACTGGTAGTTGTCATTATTTGTAATGTGCTTTAACAGAAAAAAAAATGGGCTGCTCAGTCTAATTGCCTGGGCATATTTTTGTCCCAGTCCAGACCTGGGCACATCTCTGGAGGAATGAGTACAGGAGGCACATCAGACAACAGCATTTTAGTTTAGTGTTAAATGTAGTAGCAGTTTTAAATACACTAACAAATGGAAGCCAAGCTCCAGCTTGCACTTTATAACCAGTTACAGCAAACCATTTTTTTCCTTTTGGGATAAAGGTTTACATGAATAAATAATAGATTATCATTATAGGTACCCCTGTCATTGTTAAATGGTTTGTCTCGTCCATGTAAACTGATACATTCTGCTGGAGAGCTTGTCCTTTTGGAAAAAAAAAACAACAGACTTGCTGTCTGGATCACCAGATGAAAATAGAAGAAAGAAAGTCTAAAAAAGAAAATGAATGCAGCCATAACCTCTTAGAATTAGTAAGCTGCAATATAATAAATTGCTTTTGGGTTTATTACTGCTGTAACCTATCATAACATTTAACTTTTAACCTAAGCCTGAAATGATTGACCAAAAATCTCTGTATTTACCCTTGTTAACCAGAACCAATTTCATCACCAAGAAAATCCAAACTCCAATACCCTGGATTCTTTATACATACTTCACTTCTGTAACTAAAGAACCAAGTTCTGTGCCTGAAGCCTAAGGCAATTTTGAGTCATATGGAAAGATGGGCAATAGGATTACTGGGTAGAGTACTTCCCTTTGCCTTACTTGCTCCTGGGTATAATTTGAGCAGCATACACTGAACAATTGAATTATATTAAGTTTTCAAAAAAAGTTAAATAGCATTAACATGAAAGATTGACAATACATACAAATAGAAAATTCTCAGTAATATCATGTACAAGCCAGTATATTAAAATCATATGAAAGTTGATATCCCCTTTGGATGACTTAAAATAATAATCAAATTCAAATAATCGCACCATATATTGAATAAAATAACTTTTAACATATATTACAATTTGGAATCACATTTTGACAAGATAAGTGATAGTTATACAGATCTGTGTAAATATCTTATAAAAAAATGTAAGAATATTTTTTTTCAGTTTCGACATATCTTACAAGTTACTATAAACTGTCTTCCTCCTGAAGACATCAAAAATATACATGAATAGATTGTGACATTTTGTTTTTTCTTTCCATAAAATGCTTTCATATTTTTGAACCATGCCCCCCTACTGCATACAGAAATATAGCTAACAAGTCAGAAGTTTTATATATGCTAATAATGTATCTAATGGTAACATTCAATGGCAGTAAAAGCACTAGAGTCCTTTTTTACATCATATTGATCTAATATATACTGTTAATGTATTGAAGCTACCCTAAAATATAATGCATACTTTCATGTATTATCAAAGCAGTGATGAACATTTTTCAGTATAGTACAGCATATAAATGTATCTACCATTTATCTACCAGCATTCCTTTAAAATATTTTTGCACTATCAAATTTAATTTGTAGCTGGGCCAACTGTTGGTTATTATAATACATACCATGGTATATCTGGAAAGTGGTTCAAGATTTTTTCTAGAATTATATGTGCTAACGGTAAATGGTTCTTTAGCTAAGAAACTGAATAAAATTTCACCATGGATAATCTGTGGTTGTTTAGGTTCAGCTGTATAACTTTCTGTTCATGAGCTGTTGATCCATAACATATGTTAGAACTTAAAAGCAACTAAACAAAACAACAAGTTAAAAAAGAGTATAAATTCAGATGATTTATCAGGATGGCAGCATTTTAACAATGTAAAGGTTCAAGGTATTCTTCGACTAAAATAATGATGTAATCCTTCCATCATCATGGGATTAAAGGAAAGTACAGTTCACCAGAATTGTCCTCTGTACAAGTACAACAGGCAGTGGCATGTAGTAAATAGAGATTAAAGGGTCAAAACACTCAAAGTAAACTTTTATTTTTAAGTGAAGCATGGTGGGCCGTGTCAACAATTGGATATGGATACTCATACAGATTGGATACTTCAACAGTAAGATATGTTTTTGAGTTCCTGCCCCCCTTTGTGTACTCCGCACTTTTTTCTTTTATTGGCCATAATATATGAAAATATATTAAAAATATATAGTAATAAATAAAATCAGCCAGGCAGAGTCAGAACACAGGCACAAAGATCTCACCCGAGTCTCAGAAAGATAAAAGAAAATGTAAGGTGGTTTAACCAAAAATAGAACTATCTGACTGTTTCAAAGCAGTGAACTGAAGTAATTTAGGTTAGATATACTAAAGTGTGTGTAAACATCAATCGTCCAATTGTGTTAAAAAATTAAATATATTTCTCTTAAATTCCCCTTCACGTGCTTGGGTGTTTAAAGGGCACATAGTTTTGCTTCAGCCTACTTTCCACATTAGTATATCTAGCCCAATTTCATGCATTATCATTTTACTTTTAAACAAATTAAGCCTTTGTATTTGTATATTGAATACAATACAAAAGCTGCATTTTGGCCAAACCTTGTGACACATTAACCTTACAATTCAAAATCATAGTTACATTTATATTTAGCGGACAAAGAAAAATGGAAAAATGCATTGTGTTGTCTCTTCTGAAATTATCTGGCCATAAAAAGAAACCTTTGAATTAAAATGTTCTCTTTAACTTTTTACTAACCTATTCAGGCATGTATTCTTTGTGACAATTGTCACTAAACATATGCAGATGGAATACTGCAAACCATTCTTGCAGCAAATATGTTTGCAATTATTTGAATTTACCATATAATATGCAAATTAAATAAACTAGTATTAGCACACAACAAATATCAGTATAAGTATTTTAAGTACTAGTTATATATACTCTATACAGTACATATATATATATATATATATATATATATATATATATATATATATATATATTATATCACTTTATTATTCAATAGTATAATAGTATGTACAAATAGCTTCTTCTAGTAAATGTAACATCTTATTAGAAAATAAGCAAATGGAAAATACTAAATATTGATTATTTTTTAACCGGTTCCCGACTGGCTCACGCAGATATACTGTGGCAGAATGGCTCCCCTGGGTCCACTTTAGTTGGGGAAAAAAGGAATACTCTTCATGCCAAATGTATACTTTGCAAGGACTTTAACACGTTCCTCATGCCTCTTGTTGTTTGTTTGGTAGAAACTCACACATCCATTCCATTACCTTTCTTCTTCCACTTGGCCAGTAAGAAGGTGTGCCTGTACAATCACATGATCAGCACCAGTGCTTTTGAGTGCTATTGAGAAAAGCACTACCCGAATCTCATAAGCAAGAAATAACAGATCTGCCCCAGCAGCTATGACTTCAAATAAACAGCAGATTTATATTTGTGTTTGAAAATCAGAATATTGGAATGGAAAGGTATTTCTAATATTGGGTAACACAATGACAATGGCAGGTGTAGCGACGAGTCATACTATTTTTTCACATAAGTGGAGTGACACCTTACTTGTTATCCAAAATAGCTCATATTAATATGATAAAAGCTGTCCTTCATGCTTTTACATGCAGGCTAGTATCTATTATTTTAATATTGTATACCACAATATAATAATATTTAAACAAAAAAAAAACTATTTTAATAAACAGGGAACAATTCCCACTTTTCATGTCCATGTGATATTAAGATAAATGGCTTTTTTGTGATTTTTGACATGAAACATAGAGATTCCCGCTGACTTGTTTGTACTCAGTTTGAAAAGACAATAGCCTTAGCTTTCATATTATATTCCCTTCAATACTTTGTAAAATAGTCCTGACATGCAGATTTTACAATATTTTACATAGTTATAGATGGAATAATATGGCTAAGCAATATAGTGAAAAGGATCATTTTCACCACGGTCTTTGATCATTATAATTTCACATTTAGATGCAGAGGAATTAAAAAATTGGAACTTCCCCTAAATTTAATGTAATGCTTGATGTAAACAAAGAACAAGGTAAGAAGTTACTCTTTTAATAATTTAGTCCCTTTTCTTCATTGCTGAGAAGTGGGAATATATGTACATGATAATCCATTAACAATGTTAGTGCTAGTTTACAATAGTGATAGCCCTTTGAAAATTGATCCATAGTGAATCGCTTTTCAAAGGGTGTTTGATAGGTGGTGAGGAGGTGTTATGTTCCCTGTACCAGCACCACCATGTGCAGCCCCATTCATTTGACAGGGAATATATTCTTGCTGTGGCTGAAAAACATTTGTACACCCCCATTTACTGCTTTTGCAGCTTAGCGGGGGAGTTGTTTGAGGATGGGGCAGTAAAAAAAAGGACTCAACTGTGTGTTTTTCTGCCCCCCAACTGCAAGTGTAAATTAACCGTTACTGTTTTGGATAGACAGTGCTGCCTTGAATTACTGATTTAGTTCTTTAACTCCAGCATCAAAATCTTCCAGCCTGAAGTTAAAGTCAAACCTATGATTCTCATTCAGTTAAGAATTATCCATGTTGTAAAAATATGCAAACTGCCCCAATGGGAGTAGAACTTAATCATGGTGGTTGTGCCAGGTGAGCTGGGTTGAGAATTCAAGTGCTGGGGTGTAGAAGGTATTTGAGAAGCAGGTTAGACATTCAAAATTATAGTACTTTTTTGGGTGGGCACCCTTAAATTTGTGGGAGCGCTGCAACGCATTGCAACACATGTGAATTACCTTAGTATGGTAAGGAGCTATTTGAAATGAATGGCAACACAATGCATGTAATGTGTGTTGCCATGTGACAAAGTAACACCAAGAAAAACACACATACTTTGCCTAAAACATAGTAAATCTGCCCTAAAAGATAAATTATACTAGGCAAATCAAATAGAATGTTTAGAACAAAAAATATTTTAGTAAGGTAAATATGAAATAGCGCATATGAATATAATGTATTGTTACAATCAGCCAGCAGATTAAGCTTTAGGCTCCTTTCCATACATTTTCAGTTTCTTCTTAAGCCCTGTTGTAAAAGGTCAGTTGTTGAAAGAACTCAAAAACGTAAATTCATGCAACTGAATGGGTCAGAAAGGTGGCCCCCTCTCTGTAAGATTCATTCAAAGAAAAAGAGGTTAGCTGGTCACTTTGCAATGGGATTTTTTAATTTTGCAAGGGAATTTCCCCTTAAAGTGTTACTAAACCCAGGACCCTGCATTCACTATATCCGCTCTCCCACAGTACACAAAATGTGGTAATGCATTAGTTTTAGTAAAAATAAACTGCTAAATACATGTTTTCATCAGCAGTTGGAGTAGTCATGTGACTTATATCAGTGTCTGGTAAAGCTTGTAGGAGGAGTTTTCATTCCCTTCCGATTGTCCTATGAGGCTGCAGGACCCCTGACCCTCTGTCTGGGCAGTGCTTATTGGCTGTGTGCTGATCACATGCACTCTACCAAGAAGAAAAAATAAAAACTCTTTAGCAATACACACCAAACTGAGCATGTGCAGCTTTTCCCCTAGTCTCTGTTCTATCAGGAGATGGGTTGGGGACTGTGGAAAAAGGGGAGGAACAGAGAAGACAGGATTGAATAGCCTTTTTGCACAATGTAGATGATTAACCCCTTAGGTTCCACAGTGAGTATAACAAGCATGTTTTACTGCATATACAGACTAATTTTACTGTTGTGGGTTTAGTAACACTTTAAATAAATGATGGAGGTGAAACTCTGCTGATTTCCATCATCCAATTAAGTGCAAGCAAAATACTGCATTTTTTATTTTTCGTGAAAGTGATTGGGTATACTTTAACCACTTGCCAACCACTGCACGCCGATATACATTGGCACAATGGCAGCGGTGGGCAAATGGGCGTACCTGTACATCCCTATTGCACGCACACACCGCATACAGCATGACCATGCCCGCGGGACCCGTGGATTCAATGTCAACCGGTGTCCTGGCGATTGTGTCACGGAGCCGCAGAATGGGGAGATGCCTATGTAAAGAAGGCATTTCCCCGTTCTGCCTTGTGGCTCCCTGTCATTGGGAGCAGTGATCGCTGTCATGAGAGTGGAAGCCCCTCCCCCCACAGTTAGAATCACTCCCTAGAACACACTTAAGCCCTTGATCGCCTCCTAGTGTTTAACCTCTTCCCTGCCAGTGTCATTTACACAGTAATCAGTGCATTTTTATAGCACTGATCACTGTATAAATGACAATGGTCCCAAAATAGGAGTCAAAAGTGTCTATTGTGTCCGCCATAATGTTGCAGTCATGATAAAAATCGCAGATCACCACCATTACTAAAAAAAATTAATAATAAAAATGCCATAAAACTATCCCCTATTTTGTAGACGCTATAACTTTTGCACAAACCAATCATATTTTTTGTTTATAGCGCAAAAAATAAAAACTGCAGAGGTGATCAAATACCACCAAAAGAAAGCTCTATTTGTGGGAAAAAAAGGACGTCAATTTTGTTTGGGTGCAACATTGCATGACTGCACAATTGTCAGTTAAAGTGACACAGTGCCAAATCGCAAAAAGTGCTCTGGTCAGGAAGGGGGTAAAATCTTCCCGAGCTGAAGAGGTTAAAGTGAATTTTCACTACATTCAGTAACTTAATAGATAAATGAAAATTCCATTGAAAAGTGAACCGCCTATATGCCTTTGGTAATTCAACCCCAAAGTGTCAGAAGGAGCGCTGCTGATATTTTGTTTAGTCAGAGTGTCTGAAAGATACAAAGATTCTGTATAGATTCTGCATAAAGTAAAAGAATAATTGAACCTAAAGCATCATAGTGTCTTTTTAAGGTATGCTGTATATTTATACGTATAGGCTATGTTTACAGAATGTTAGATGCACTGATTTTTTTTCATTTAACCTGTGCAGTGATTGGTCAAGTATTTAGAAAATTAGGAAACCTAAAATGTAACAGAAAGTCCAGGTTGCCAAAAGTGACTTATTAATTTAGACTTTTTTTTCATTTTTAATGGCAACATTTATAGCAGATTTTTTGCACAAACGTTTACATTTTTCAACTTCCTTGAAAAAATCTGCAGACTAATTCACTTACCTCTGCTATAATGTTTCTAACAGTACCTATTTTCTGAAGCTTTATTGGAGCACAATTTATTAAGGTTTATTAATTACTTTAATTACATTCATTTTATCTTGTCACATTTTTGAAATGTTCAGTTCCAAAAAAAAAATATTGCATAGCTATGGAATCATTTTAAAAAAACAATGTTCATTTGACTGTTTAGAGTCATGTTATCACACATAATTATTTTATCTCATCAAATGTTATTTTATAACCTCCTGAAACAATTCTGTCTCTTGCCTTTCTTAACTGACACCTCATTGAAACTCATCACTAGCAGTCTAAAGCTACAGTAGGCATATTCAAACAAAAAAAAATGAATGACATAATCTTTGTGACTTTAATGTTACAAACAAAATGCATTAAATCAACCCTGTCAGAGATTAAAGAACTTTACCTCTAGGATGGTCAGTATGTTAACACTTCACTTACAGAAAGAACTCCAGGTAGGACTGCTATTGGGCATGTGGGGTTGTGTTAGATAGCTAGTCTTTAGCTGGGTGCTTTGGTTCCTTCCTGCCAACCCCTACATGCTACCTGACAAAGGTTGGATCCAAGAGTTGGATAGTATAGAATAGGGATGAGCCGAACACCCCCCGGTTCGGTTCGCACCAGAACCCGCGAACGGACCGAAAGTTCGCACGAACGTTAGAACCCCATTGACGTCTATGGGACTCGAACGTTCGAAATCAAAAGTGCTCATTTTAAAGGCTAATTTGCATGGTATTGTCCTAAAAAGGGTTTGGGGACCCGGGTCCTACCCCAGGGGACATGTATCAATGCAAAAAAAACTTTTAAAAACGGCCGTTTTTTCGGGAGCAGTGATTTTAATGATGCTTAAAGTAAAAAAAAAAAAGTGAAATATTCCTTTAAATATCGTACCTGGGGGGTGTCTATAGTATGCCTGTAAAGTGACGCGTGTTTCCCATGTTTAGAACAGTCCCTGCACCAAATGTCATTTTTAAAGGAAAAAATCTCATTTAAAACTGCTTGCGGGTTTAATGTCATGTCGGGTCATGGCAATATGGATGAAAATCAGTGAGACAAACGGCATGGGTACCCCCCAGTCCATTACCAGGCCCTTTGGGTCTTGTATGGATATTAAGGGGAACCCCGCACCCAAATTAAAATAAGGAAAGGTGTGGGGCCACCAGGCCCTATATACTCTGAACAGCAGTATACAGGCGGTGCAAACAAGACAGGGACTGTAGGTTTGTTGTTAAGTAGAATCTGTTTGTAATTTTGAACATTTTTAACGTGTTTAGCTCCAGCCAAAAAATCTTTTCTAAGCTTTTTGGAAAACATAGGGAAGGGTTATCACCCCTGTGACATTTGTTTTGCTGTCTTTCCTCCTCTTCAGAAGATTTCACCTCACTTTTTTGTCCCAATGAAAAATGTTTTTTGAAAATTTGGGTTTTTTTGTGGAACAAGGATTGGAAAGCATCAGTGGAAAGGAGAAATTGTTTTCCCATATTAACTCTTACAGGAGAGAATTTCCCTTCCTAGGGGTAGATTTCATCTCACTTCCTGTTGTCTCCTTCCGTTTGCAAGTAGGAGTCGTTTGTAAGTTAGATGTTTGAAAGTAGGGTCCTGCCCTATATACTCAGCAGAAATTTGGGCCTTAGGTGTTGCTGTGGCCACAACACTGTAAGCCCTCACAGGGCCCTGCTGTGAAATATTAGATCAAGAATTGTAATTACATGCCCCTGTTGAACAGGAGCTGAAAAATTAGGCCTTAGGCACTGGTGCTGGTGCCACAACACTGCAACCCCTCACAGACACTCTAGTTGGAACGCAGGAACGAGCCCTGCTGCAAATTATTGCTTCAAAAATTGTAATTACACGCCCCTGTTAGACAGGGGCAGAAAAATTGGGCCTTAGGCACTGGTGCTGGTGCCACAACACTGCAACCCCTCACAGACACTCTAGTTGGAACGCAGGAACGAGCCCTGCTGCAAAGTATTGCATCAAAAATTGTAATTACACGCCCCTGTTAGACAGGGGCAGAAAAATTGGGCCTTAGGCACTGGTGCTGGTGCCACAACACTGCAACCCCTCACAGACACTCTAGTTGGAACGCAGGAACGAGCCCTGCTGCAAAGTATTGCATCAAAAATTGTAATTACACGCCCCTGTTAGACAGGGGCAGAAAAATTGGGCCCTAGGCACTGGTGCTGGTGCCACAACACTGCAACCCCTCACAGACACTCTAGTTGGAATGCAGGAACGAGCCCTGCTGCAAAGTATTACATCAAAAATTGTAATTACACGCCCCTGTTAAACAGGGGCTGAAAAATTGTGCCTTAGGCACTGGTGGTGGCGCCCAGAACCAAAAATGTTCTTACAAGCTATCAGCGTGATGATTGAGGAGGAAGAGGATAATTACTCAGGGATAGTCACTCAGCATCAGCATAGGCAGTCTTTGAAGGGATCTGAGATTTCAAAAAAAATTATTCGGTTACATCAGCATCAGGTGCTTGGTAGCTGGTGGTGATCCAAGACTCATTCATTTTTATGAAGGTCAGCCGATCGACCGAGTCGGTGGACAGACGCACCCTGTGATCGGTTACCACGCCTCCAGCAGCACTGAATGTGCGTTCCGAAAGAACGCTGGATGCAGGACAGGCCAGTAGCTCAATTGCATACTGTGCAAGCTCTGGCCAGTGATCCATCCTCAAGACCCAGTAACCCAGAGGATTTTCGGTGGGAAAGGTGTCCAAGTCTGATCTTGCCCCTAGGTATTCCTGCACCATGTAAAACAGACGCTGGCGATGGTTGCTGGAACCGATCATACCTTGGGGCTGCGGACCAAAAAATTGTCTGAACGCATCGGTCAGACGGCCACCTTCTCCACCGCTCCTTCTTTGACTGACCGAAGCCTCAGCAACACGTTGTCCAGAAACAGGAGTTTGTAACCTCCCAGTCTCTGGGAACGCGTTGCACAGACCTTTCTGCAAGGCCTCCCGAAGATGTTTCATCCTCTGCTCCCTCTGCGATGGCAAGATAAGGTCCGCAACCTTACCCTTGTAACGTGGATCAAGGAGGGTTGCCAGCCAGTATTGGTCCTTCTCCTTGATACCACGAATACGAGGATCCTTACGCAGGCTTTGCAGGATCAGGGAGGCCATGCAGCGTAGGTTTGCTGAGGCATTCGGTCCGGAGTCCTCTGGGTCACTAAGAACGACATGGTCCGCAGCCACCTCCTCCCAGCCACGTACAAGTCCATGTGTTTCTTGGGACTGATCCCTTAAAGACTGCTGCTGATGCTGAGTGCCAGGCTCCACCTCCATACTGACACAATCTTCCTCCTCCTCCTCTTCCTCCTCGTCCTCTTCCTGTGTGATCGGCGGGCACGCAGGAACACTGTCTGGATAAAGGGGGCCTTGAGAGCTAAGGAAGTCCTCCTCTTCCTGCCTCTGTTCTGCCTCAAGTGCCCTGTCCATTATTCCACGCAGCGTGTGCTCCAACAGGTGGACAAGGGGGACAGTGTCACTGATGCATGCACTGTCACTGCTCACCATCCTCGTGGCCTCCTCGAATGGTGACAGGACAGTGCATGCATCCCTGATCATGGCCCACTGGCGTGGGGAAAAAAAACCAAGCTCCCCTGACCCTGTCCTGGTGCCATAGTCGCACAGGTACTCATTGATGGCCCTCTGCTGCGTGTGCAGCCGCTGCAGCATGGCCAACGTTGAGTTCCACCTGGTGGGCATGTCACAGATTAGGCGGTTCTTGGGCAGGTTAAACTCCTTTTGGAGGTCCGTCAGCCGAGCACTGGCATTATATGACCGGCGGAAATGCACACAGACTTTCCTGGCCTGCCTCAGGACATCCTGTAAGCCCGGGTACCTGCCCAAGAACCGCTGCACCACCAAGTTAAGGACGTGAGCCAAACAGGGCACATGGGTCATTTGTCCCTGTCGGAGGGCAGAGAGGAGGTTGGTGCCATTGTCGCAAACCACCATTCCTGCCTTAAGTTGGCGTGGCGTCAACCACCTCTGAACCTGCCCCTGCAGAGCTGACAGAACCTCTGCCCCAGTGTGGCTCCTGTCCCCCAAGCACACCAGCTCAAGCACCGCATGGCATCTTTTGGCCTGCGTACTTGCGTAGCCCCTTGAACGCCTACGGAGCACCGCTGGTTCCGAGGAAGAGGCCATGGAGGAAGAAGAAGAGGAGGGGGTGGAGGAGAGAGGTGTGTCACAATCAGCATTTTGGAGGCGTGGTGGCAGAACAACCTCCAACACTACTGCACCTTGTCCTGCATCCTTCCCAGCTGCCAGCAGAGTCACCCAATGCGCCGTGAAACTTAGGTAACGTCCCTGTCCATGCCTGCTGGACCATGAGTCAGCGGTAATATGCACCTTACCGCTGACCGCCCTGTCCAGCGAGGCATGGACATTGCCTTCCACATGCCGGTAGAGAGCCGGAATCGCCTTCCGTGAGAAAAAGTGGCGTTTGGGTACCTGCCACTGAGGAACCGCACATTCCACAAACTCACGGAAGGGGGCAGAGTCTACCAACTGAAAAGGCAGCAGTTGAAGTGCTAGCAATTTTGCCAAGCTAGCATTCAACCGCTGGGCATGTGGATGGCTGGGAGCAAACTTCTTTCGGCGGTGCAGCAGCTGGGGCAGGGAAATTTGCCTGGTACAATCTGACGTCGGTGTACCAAAAGCAGATTGCCCACAAGTACTTGGCTGTGACACACCTAATTCTACACCTTCATTCCTCTCACTGCAGGTCTCAGAGAGGACTGAAGGTCTAGTGGGGTTGGAAATCTCAGCTGATGAGGAGCAAGGAGAGATCCTCTTTGTTCTTTGGTGTGGGTCTTTTAGATACGCTTGCCAACGAACTGCATGGCAGGTCAACATATGTCTGGTCAAGCATGTGGTACCCAAGCGGGAGATATTTTGGCCACGCGAGATACGCTTGAGACATATGTTGCAAATAGCAGCGGTGCGATCTGATGCACTCGTCTCAAAAAAGGCCCACACCAAAGAACTTTTTGAATAACGCGCAGAGACTGCAGCGCCCTGCACATGTGGAGCTTTGGGGTGTGATGCAGTCAATGTGTTGCCCTTAGGCTGGCCCCTGGAGGGCATCCTGCCTCGTTGGTGATGTGCTGCCGCCTCCTCCTCCTCCTCCTCCTCCTCCTCCTCCTCCTCTCTCCTATCAGGCACCCACGTTGAGTCAGTGACCTCATCATCCCCTCCCTCCTCATCACTGGAGCAAACCTGGCAGTATGCTGCAGCAGGGGGAGCATGACTGCCAGATTGCTGTCCTTCTTGGGCACCCCCTCTGTCCGCGCTCATGTTACTGCCTTCATCGAGCTCAGTATCGTCATCAGAGCCTTCCAAACGCTGGGCATCCTCCTGGAGCATGTACCCAACACTGTGGTCAAACAGTTCGAGGGAATCCTCATGAGGACATGGTGGAGCTAGGGAAGGAGTCACTGATGACATTGAGCTGAAGGAAGAGGCCGCTGCTTTGCCAGACAAAGCACCCTGGGCATGGGTGAGAGAGGATGAGGAGGATGAGGACGGCTTGGTCATCCACTCGACCAAGTCTTCCGCATGTTGCGGCTCAACATGGCCAGCTGCCGAAAAAAAGGCCAAGCGTGTCCCATGGCCACGTGCTGATGAGGATGCACCGTCTCCACGACCAGCACTAGACACAGAGCCTGCTTGCCCTCTCTTATTGGCTTGTGACTGTCTGCCTCTCCTTCTTGGCCTTCCAGACATACTAATGGCCTGTAGCTGCACTAAGCTGGGATAGAACACCTGTAATTTTCTTCAAGTAGCTTTATATACTGTAACCAGACAAGCCTGCCTGTCAGTAGGAAGATAACAGGAACGGATCTAGCTGAACACTGTGAGCAGGACGCACTGTACTAAATGTAAATAGTCTAGCTGCCTGACCGTGGTACTAATAGGATCAAATAGAACACCTGTAATTTTCTTCAGGTAGCTTTATATACTGTAACCAGACAAGCCTGCCTGTCAGTAGGAAGATAACAGGAACGGATCTAGCTGTACACTGTGAGCAGGACGCACTGTACTAAATGTAAATAGTCTAGCTGCCTGACCGTGGTACTAATAGGATCAAATAGAACACCTGTAATTTTCTTCAGGTAGCTTTATATACTGTAACCAGACAAGCCTGCCTGTCAGTAGGAAGATAACAGGAACGGATCTAGCTGTACACTGTGAGCAGGACGCACTGTACTAAATGTAAATAGTCTAGCTGCCTGACCGTGGTACTAATAGGATCAAATAGAACACCTGTAATTTTCTTCAGGTAGCTTTATATACTGTAACCAGACAAGCCTGCCTGTCAGTAGGAAGATAACAGGAACGGATCTAGCTGAACACTGTGAGCAGGACGCACTGTACTAAATGTAAATAGTCTAGCTGCCTGACCGTGGTACTAATAGGATCAAATAGAACACCTGTAATTTTCTTCAGGTAGCTTTATATACTGTAACCAGACAAGCCTGCCGGTCAGTAGGAATTTAACAGGAACGGATCTAGCTGAACACTGTGAGCAGGACGCACTGCACTAAATGTAAATAGCAGGAACGGATCTAGCTGAACACTGTGAGCAGGACGCACTGCACTAAATGTAAATAGTCTAGAAGATAACAGGAACGGATCTAGCTGAACACTGTGAGCAGGACGCACTGCATTAAATGTAAATAGTCTAGATAGAAGATAACAGGAACGGATCTAGCTAAACTGAATACAGTGTATATATATATATGCAACACCTGGGATGCATATATATACACAATACACTGTAAGTGCAGCTAACTGACTGACTGTTCTGCCTAATCTATCTAACTCAAATCAAATGACACTGTCTCTCTCTCTCTCTATCTCTCAGCACACCGGAACACACACTACACAGGGCCGCCGTGCAGGCGGCCTTATATAGTGTGGGGTGTGTACTAAATGCCCTGAGCCGTAATTGGCCAAAGCCACCCTGGCTTTGGCCAATTACAGCTCTCTCTACTGACAGCGCTGTGATTGGCCAAGCATGCGGGTCATAGTGCATGCTTGGCCAATCATCAGCCAG
This sequence comes from Aquarana catesbeiana, assembly GCF_042186555.1. Lineage (NCBI taxonomy): Eukaryota > Metazoa > Chordata > Amphibia > Anura > Ranidae > Aquarana > Aquarana catesbeiana. The sequence goes on along the minus strand of NC_133325.1, from coordinate 737,394,116 downwards.
CAATGCACTGCGATGCCGCAGTGAATTATGGGCCGTGACGCGCCACACGAATTTAGCGCGAACGGCCCATAACGTTCGCAATTCGGCGAACGATCGAACAGCCGATGTTCGAGTCGAACATGGGTTCGACTCGAACACGAAGCTCATCCCTAGTATAGAATAGTTCAAATTTAGAAACTTTGCAGCATATCACCTGTCATCATGGTAAATATAAAGCATCTTCTTTTATAGGGATCTACTCTTCATCAACCAGTAACAGGGTACTTTTAAGGGAAGAATTGATAACATGAGTACAATACATAATACATGTAAATGTTAACTCACAGAATTTTTGTGGTAATCCATTTGAACCAAAAATTCAGAAAATTAAAAAAAAATCAGTTAAACTTAATAATTAAAGTTAATTAAAATGCAGTCTACCTTTTGCCTTTGTGAACTGAGCCTCGTGCATCCTAGTTATTACACCTTTGAAACTCTTGATTTACTAAATGAAAACTGATAATGATTATATATGATTAAGGCAGGATTTGCATCAAACACCCGATGAGATAATTAAACTTTTCTGTTTTTTTATTCTTCATAAAATGACTAAATGTCTGAAGAAAACACAGATTTGATGTGTTATTATCAAAATTAAACCTTATTATTATGTACAGTATGCATCTAATAAATAATAAAGTAAAGTTATTATATAAATAAATAACTAAAAACAAATGTCTGAAAATATAAACCATTTGAAATAAAAATATAAACCATTTGAAACTAGAAATCATGCAACTTGTATAATGGTAAATATAGCAAATAATAATAATAATAATAATAATAATAACAATAATAATAATGACGTAGATACAAGAGATTTTGAGGTTGATTTACTAAAGGCTAATGGACTGTACACTTTGCAAAGTGCAGTTGCACTTTGCAAGAGCGGTTGCTCCAGAGCTTGGTAAATGAGCAGAAACTATGCTGACCTCCATCCAATCATGTTCAAGCAAAAATGCTGTTTTTTTTAATTTTCCTTACACGTGATTGGGTATTTTTTGCAAAGTAAATCTTTAACTCATTTATTAGGCTCTTGCAGAGTGCAACTGTGCTTTGCAAAGTAGACAGCCTAATTGCCTTTAGTAAACCTACCCCTTTAGCTCAGTGAAAAGTACAGGCATACCCCACTTTTAAGTACACAATGGGGTTTATTTACTAAAGCTGGAAAGTACAAAATCAGGCTCACTTCTGCATAGAAACCAATGAGCTTCTAACCCCAGCTTGTTCAATTAAGCTTTGGTAATAAAACCTGGAAGCTGATTGGTTTCTATGCAGGAGTGAGCCTGATTTTGCACTTTACAGCTTTAGTAAATAAACCCCATTGCATACTTAAAAGTGGGGTATGCCTGTATTCTTTCTGCACTACATTTGGCACACTATTTGTTCTCTTCTATTTAGAGTTTACCAGTTTCCTTTGCACAGAAAAATGAAGCTGTGTGAATCAAAGGCCCTATTTACATTGAGAATACATCAAATAAAATATCCAATGTCTTTAAATTTCAATTCTGGATTGAATAGAATATAATTTTGGCTCTTTCCATTTTTGCAATCTGTGTCCTATTGGGGAGATTTCTTTTCACTTTCTGCCCTATAGACAAAACAGGAAGTGAGAAAACATCACTCTAAAGTGATCATCTTATAGTTGTTAATTATATAAGTGACCCCATTGGAAGATTTCCATTTTGTTTTGTAGACAACTCAAGAGTTTGGATTTTCTCTTGCTTTGAGTTGCAATAGTCACCAAACGATTAGAAAGAGTGAATCTTCCAAGCAGGTACATATAAGGCGAAAAACCATCCAAAATTGATAAAATGTTGTCTTTAGGTGCACTTTAAATCTGCATAAGGCCTCTCCGTATAGCAAAATAAAAGCTATCCCCTAACCCCAGAACTTCCTCTTCTATGTTTAGACAGAACACTTTTATAAAAGAAAACAGAAAAAAAAGTAGCCTTGTAGCCTGCTTCACTCAGAAAATGACTGCAAATAACAAAGGTAAAGAATAAATCTATTATTTTAACACTATGTTAGTTGCCACTGCTGGCTCATTTTTACAGCTCATCTCCATACACCCTTTTTAAATTTAGTTAGAATAATAAGTATCTCTATCTGTTATTAAAAAAGTGTGCTGAAATAACTAACATATTTTCTTTTTGGTGTTCCCAAATAGTACTAAGGAGCTGTATTCCCCCAGCTCCCTGGCTCCCCACCACATCTCAGAGACTGCTATGAGTGTCATCAGCAGAGATAATGTGTTTCCACCCCCTCAGTGTTTTTTGTGATTCACAAAGCACAATGTTTGATTATGCTGCAGCCAGCTTTGTGAATGGCAAAACCCAGAAAAGGGGTTAAAGTGGATGTAAACCCATTCATTAAATTTTAGCTGGGCACATATATCTGCAGTGTTTTGTTGTGTCTCTTCAAAGCACTATGTACCGTAGCTTTCTCCTCCTCCATTCTTCTGTTATCAGCCTGAAAATTCCTGACAAGTTCTCTGTCACATATGATAAAAGCAGCCAGAGTTTTTTGTTGGTGAGGATGCTATAAATAGATTAGCAGAGCCCCAAACTTTTCAACGATCATCTCTGAAAGTCTCTACTTATGAGGAGAGGGGGGTGTGCCTTTCCTCCAATTAGCTGTCTTGGCTGTATGCTCAGACTTCACTGGATTGTTGAACAGGAAGAGGCAATCTGAACTTTCTAAACAGTATATAAAGCTAAAGACAACAGATATACATGTAAAACCTATGTAGGGAGATTTGTTTCATCCCTCATCATCTGAGGCTTTTCACTTTAATGGGTATATGTGAGGGTTTACATCCACTTTAAGGTAACTTATTGGTGTGTGTGTCCCTCATAGTAACCTCATTCAGTACAGCTCATGTTGTGCTATCCAGGGATGCTGAACAGAGAGTTTGGAAGTGATTTAAAAAAAACACACAATTCATTGATAATAAGCAGAGGTACACACAAACACACACAAGGGTATAAAAATATAGATACCTGGAGTTGGGCTTTACAACATCCAGGATTCTGATCATCTTTTTTGCTTACTACTTATTGAGTCACTGATTAAAAATAGGCATGTATTTCAATAAATGATATATTTATCTTGCCTAACAGGAGTGGTAGACCAAAAGAAGAACAGTCTGTCTAAAATCAGACAATCAACAAACTCCTGGAGCCCAGTCCAATAGTGCATGCAATGTATAAAAGGTATGCTATAATACAAAAGTTGGCAAGCCTATGAACTTCCTTAAGGAATTACTTTTCTTCTTACACTGTAATTGGCTGGAATATTGGACGGATATGTGAAAGACAGTTGTTTTGAGGTAACTATACATATATCAGCCATAATGTCAAAAACACCACTGTACTAGATACACAACTAAACATAAAAAGCATACCATGTTACTAATCAACCCCTCTAATTCCTAACCCACCATGTCACGTATGGGACCCTGTTACACTATATACAATATAAATGTAGAAAAAAATATATTCGTATGACCATTAGGAAGAAAGTCTTTAAAATGGATCACTAGCTAAATCTTACTGGTCAGTGTGGGAGAGTGAGCTAGCTAGTGTTCCATCATACAATGAACCGGTCTTATATCTATATCATTCCTTTTGGCTTAATTGACTTTCTATTTCTATACATGTTTACAGTGAACTTTGGCCATGTTGAAAACAAGTTTTCTTCCTTATGGTTATATGGAAATATTTATTTCTGGTGGTATGCTTTTATCTTTATTTTCATATATAATAAAGATGTGTCTTTGACTTTATGGCTATGAGTTAGCTATATAAAAATAATTTGGTGTTTATGTTGGATTCTCCATAGTAGTCCATTAAGAGGTAGTTTGACATGTTTTGTTTTTGGTCGCCAGGGACTCTGGAGTATATATATATATATATATATATATATATATATATATATATATATATATATACCACATTGTTGCCTTATGAGTTTATGTGAAATCTCCATTAATAGCTGTAAAATATTGTAATTATGAATATATTTCATAAAGCTTGTATCTATGAAGGGGCGTGCAACATAGCTTCACAGAAGTGTCTGTTAGACAGACAATTCTGGGCCTAAGCTTGTGTATACAAACAACTGGACCCAAACCCCATTGTTCTACACATACTCACTTTAAAGGATCATGTTTAGAAATGCAATGAGGGTCAACCGTCATCAATACTTAACTTTCCTGAAGGTCATGTACCTACAAGTTAAGTCTTCTATTCAAAATAGTCGGTGCCAAAGATTTGCATTAAAGGGGGCAGACTTATGCAAAGTATAGGGATTGGAGATGTAGCCAATCCTGAACCAGGATAAGGGAAGCCCACAAATCAGAGTCACGCCGTGCCAACCAATGAGGCATCAGCCTGTAATGATATACACAGACTAGATGGGAGGGAAACACAGACTCTGTGGCAGAGCAGTCATGTGAAATGAACCTCTATGGGAATGGTAAATATGGGAAATCTCCCTTGTACTTGTATCTAAATAGGTTTGTCTTATGTATTTTCTGCCCTACTGTTTGTAGATTAATGTTTTAAGGAATATACTCAGTATTCCTTCATGTAAGCCATGATTTTTACCCTTTTCCTGTACAATTAGATAGGTTGCTGTGAATTAGTCTAGGCCTACTTTACTATATACCAATACATTTTTGTTATTGTGTTAAAGCTTTCACTCATGGTCAAAGAACTCTCATTTAACCCAAATCATATCTGAGAGATATTAAGTCTCAAATATAGTAAACGGGTAACAATATATACACACCAAACAGCTTTAATTCAGTTTTAATTCTGAGATGGTGATGGTGCTGACCCATAGTATTGCAAACTTGACTAAAGCTAACTGTTGAGATGTTGACCCATACCACATTTGGGAATATACTGTACATGTACAGTATGTTATTATATGTTATGTTTGCCAAGATAATTTCTAAACTTGCTAAAACTATACACAAAAAACTGCTGGCAACTGAGAAGGTTTGCAATAAAAAATGTCTCCCAAATTCACAATTAAAAAAACAAAAACAAAAAAATATGGCAAACAATAATAATTCTTCCACAAAACACATATTGTTTTATAGGCTAGAAATTTGATTGTTCCAAATGAAAATAGAAAAATGTAGGTGACATTAAAAACAAAACAAAACAAAAAACATAGCCAGTATGTTCAGATCTATGTTCTTAAACAGCATGCTTTGCTATACAACCATTATACCAGTAAATCCAGAATGGTTTGAAACTCACATACAGATACAGGGAAAACAGCTACAGAGCTATTGTTAGAGCTTCTGTAAATAGGAAAAGTTCTATTTTTTTGTTAGATATGTCCCCTTAAAGAGCATTTATACCCGAAACCAAAAAAGGTTTCTATGTTGCACCTTATTAGTCCTTAGATGTGGTGGATGCATTTTCTTTTATCAAGATAAGAACATGTACTGCAAGTACAATTAATACCTGTTGATCCTACCAGAAATGTAGTGTCCTTGACACTTCCTTTAAACTAAATTGAAAATACAAACCCCCTCGCCCATGTAATCAAGGTGAGGCATGGAGGAAGGGTTAGTAGTATGAATCAGGAGATTAGCCCAGGTTGGACAACTATGGCTCCCTCCGAAGATACAGTGTAGAGATTGGGCATAGTCACCTAGGCAAAGGAAGCATGTTGTTCACAGGATCACTAGATGAAAAAGAACAAATAGAAGCAGAGAAAAAGGAAAACAAATGCAGCCACAACATCTAAGGATGCCTTATGCAGCAATTTACACTATATAGCAACTCAGCTTTACTATCTCCCCACAGATAAGAACAACTCTACACTAATACAATAAATATATATATTTCTACAGGTTTCCCTTCATCTAATATACATGCTTTTCTGGTCTTCAACCTACAAGATAACTTAAAAGAGAACTACTGTATGTGTGAAAAGTATGCATTATATATTAGTATAGCACATTGGCCAAACCACAGGATGCCTTCTTAACAAGGAAAAAAAGAAAATATTTTATAAATAGAACACTTTATTTTATAATAAATTAAAGGAATTTTTGCAATCATCTTTAACTTTATACATTTATACTGTTATCAGTCAGACAAACAAACTAAATTAATAAACAAAATCTTTAAGTACAGTAGATGTGAGTTGTTTCAGGTATGGACACTTTTACTGACAATCGAAAGCTAAGATTAGCCAATAAATGTCTGCAGCAGAGCACTGACATTTGGGTTTGTGTCACCAATCTCCCATATTGTATGATAATAAGTTGTATCATGCTATGCTTTACTGTCAGTTTCTTTTGTTTGGATGATGTCATTCGATATTTTGATTTCAATTGTTTCGGCACTCAAAGCTTCTTTCCCATTTTCTTCCTTTAGTAGTAATTTCCTGAAATGAAAAATATGTAAAAGGTCAGCAAAAAGTAATGACAAATTGCATAGAATGAAACTGATATAGAAAAACAATAAAGAAAAGGGAGATTTGTTTGCAAAAGCCACAGAGATTACACCAATCTAGTTAAAGCTGATCTCCAAGTTTCATTTACCTTAAATAGTTTATTTGGACTAAGCTGGTGTAAATTAACTATTTACTTCACTAACAGTTGCAGCGGCTTGGTGCCTTGGAGACCTTCCCCTCCTGCTGCTGGAACAAAAAGGAGTCAACTGAGCGCTGTTCAGTCATTCAGAGAAAGCTTTGTATTCTTTGAATGAAGCTACCTCTGACTGGCTGAGGTGGAGTCGGAGATGTCATCAGCCCATCTCTCCACCTCAGCTATCCAAGGGAAGCTTTGTATTAATTCATAGTATACAAAGCTTCCTCCGAATGGCTGAGCAGCAATCAGCCCCTTTCGATTTTGTTCTGGGAGCAAGACAGGAAGGTCTCATCCTACTTCCAGAACACAGTGCAGTATACTGTATCTAGCCGAAATTAAATAAAATGCATACAGCGCTCTCATCCACTGTAACTGTTAGTCGAGTAAACCGTTTGGAGCAGCTTGGTCCAAATTGTTTTGAATAGAGATATGAAGGGTTAATATCTGTAAGGTTTTTAAAGCTATCCTGTGTCTTTTAGGGAAGATTTCATCTCACTTCTTTTTGCAGGAGGAAATAATGGGAAATTTCTCCAACAGGTACACAGACAAAAACAAAAACAAATTTTTAGTAGAGTGGGGTAGGACTAGAATTTATGACAGTGGGGGTTGCTTTACTTAAGCAAATAGACTGCAGTTGCACTCTGCAAGTGCAGTTGCACCAGAGCTTAGTAAATGCTGTTTTTTTTTTTTTTTCCTTGCATTTGATTGAGTATTCTTTGCACAGTGAAGCTTTACCTCATTTACAAAGCTCTGGCGCAACTGCACTTGTGGAATGCAACTTTCCTTTGCAAAGTGCACAGTCTTTTTGCCTTTAGTAAATCGACCTCAGAGTTTTATTGCTCTTGATGCCTTTTTGTCCTGGTAACACCAACACTCCCATTTCTCATAGAGAAAGCCTATTAACCTCGCTGTCAGTATGATTATGTCAGATTTTTATGTCTTACAGTGGTACATTGTTTTGCATGGAAATTTGGCATTTTATGTTGTAGGCCTGTAATTCTTAGGAATAACTAACTTAAATCTGCCCAAACAAGAGTCTAGTAGACATCCCGGGTATGATAAAGTTTGAAACACAAAATCATAAATTATAATATAATAAATAACTATAAATAATTATAACAAATAATAATATAAAAATAATACAATTTATTCAATAATGTAATCAAATCAAAAACACAGAAATTTGCTCAGTTGCAGAATTGTCGCTGTCGTTGCTTTCAGTGTTTGATGACAAATTTCCCCATGAATCATTATTGCTCAATTCTTCAAGTGATTATAATTTACTATCGCTGTTTTCTAGCTTGTCTAAACCTGCTTTTGACATAAAAGGATGCTTTTTGGTTGCTATGGACAATCTTAAGTTTCCAGGCAGAATGAACAGTATATATTATATAAAACTGCATGCAGGGCACTGGACAAAGCATTAGGGACAAAAGGGATGTGAAATTATTTGATACAGTAATGTAATCTGTAAGATTACAGTGTACTGTATGTGTTTTGTTTTTGCACTTTTTGAATTTGGAGCTGGGCTCCGCCCCCGCGCGTCATGACACTCGCAGGTAACGGAGCCCAGAACACAGTACATCGGGCAGAGAACACAGCCCACAGACACAGCGGGAGGACATCACAGGATCCTGGGCACAAGGTAAGTAACTTTCTAAGGATAGTGCGATACAATCCCGAGTGTGGCTCGGGGTAACCATTTTTGGTAATGAAAATTCGACCCGAGCTACACTCGAGATTACCGACAGGGAGGTTAAGACAGACAGGGCAGGGTGGCCAGAAGTGAGGCCAAATGTTCATAACAGGATCAAAGATAGAAATACAGGAATTTTAAATCTTTCTTACTTCATTGGCTATTATAAAAAATATCTGGAGTTGAATCAGAACTAAAGGCAAAATGCTTTTTTTAATTTTGTATTCAGTAAGGCGGGGTTTTATTCCCTTTTTTGGCATCTGTGTTCTACTGGGGAGATATATTGTCCCATAACCAAAAAAGCATGTAAGAGGAAATCCTTCCAAAGTGAGGGCAATCAATGGTTGTCACCAGGGTCAACAGAACTAATGTCTCCATAAGAATATTTTTTTCTGATGTGATTATATTATGCCAAAGTCAGCTTTGTTTTTATAAGTTGGTTAATTTTTTACATCATCATTGATCTCGAAACTGCAAATTAAATAAGTCCTTTATTATTTTTAGAGTGTTAATGTCGTCATCATTCAGATGCATAGTGGATATTGAAAAAAGTGAAATCAATGTTGAACCATGCTTCTTTTTCATTGAATGTGACAGAAAATAAAGTGGCATTTTTGCAACAGATATTTTTCTTGCAAAGCTCTTTGCAACCAAGACATGGACACATAGGGGATAAGTTATATGAGAGTTGATACCTGCTCTCCCTTATACGCCCCAGTGCAAGTCCATATTATAGCCCACACTTTGCAGTCCATTCGTAAAATGCAGGCTGCAGCATGTGGACTGCAGTGCTCAATAGAGTTCTCTCTGCTTAGTACAACAGACAGAGCTCCACGATTGGTTCCATTGTCTTGACAGGTGATGATGATGATCTCCTTTCAACTTTTTCTTTTTTTTTCCACAGACCTTTCATTCATTTTTAATGTGCACATTGTTGCGTTTTATAAATGCGTTTCCTTTTTTTTTATTAAAGGACAGATATAAACCACAGTGCAACCATACTGCAGCTTTTTAAATCAGCCTCTAAGGTTTTACAGTGGGGGTAAATTAGTATTTGGTAAACAAATACTGGCCACACTGCAAAATTCAACCAAATTAGTAAATTAGGTGAGACATTTTTAATTTTGATTAACCAATTGTGCAGAAAAGTCAAGTTTTTCCATTGCACATATATGGGTATTCAAAGTGAATACAGCTGGAAACCGTGGGCTGACTACATGCATATATCCCTGTCAAATACTTTAAGCTGATCTGAATCTAGCCAAAAAGACTCTCCAGGAGAACACCTATCTAGTCTTCTAATCTATCCCCTAAATTTCTGAATCTCTATTTCCTTCTAATCTTTCCCTCCTTTATCCTCCCTACCTACACTCCTTTCTCTTTATCCATTTATTGAAAGGATTATGAGTTCAGGAAACAAGCTCACTGTGTACTGTGGGAAAATACAACATGTAAAGAACAGAGTAAGACTACTTTTAGATCAACAACATAGTACTCTTAATATATTGATCGTTTTCATACCTGGTTACCACCAAAGTCTTACATAGAAAAGGAAACCACTTAACATGCCACATCATTTGTATCTTATCCTTGCTAGATGGAATTATGCTCATAGCTACTCTTACTATCTGTATTTGTATACCAGTATCCTACACCAGTGTTTCTCAACTCCAATCCTCAAGGCGCACCAACAGGTCATGTTTTCAGGATTTCCCTCAGGATGAAACAGCTGTGGTAATTACTAAGGCAGTAAAACTGATTAAATCCCCTGTGCAAAATAATGGTGAGCCTAAAAACATGACCTGTTGGGGTGCCTTGAGGACTGTAGTTGAGAAACACTGTCCTACACTATGCAATAACACAGTTTGTATGTTTTTCAACCCTAATAAAAATCAATTGAAGGTAGGGGAGCTGCCCCTCACTTCCCGACACAGCTAGAGCCCTTGAGGGGTGTCGGGAGTGAGGAGTCCTCTCCTCCTTCAGAGTTTGCAGATGTACTAGAAGCCCCAGTGAGGGTGCATAGGATCTTGTTGTTTTCTAAAGCATTGTGTTATGCTATGGGTTTAGCAACAGTCATGTGACTATTTTCTGTGTATATGTGACATACAGTCCTCTCTACCGTTGTAATATTTGGCAGTCATCATATGTGGTCATTGGTCAATTTTTTTTGTTGGTCAGTTTTCTTTTTGTGCCATAACTAAGTTCAAAGAGCATTACTTGAATATCATATAGATATACGTGGACTTGTGAGACTCATAGTGATTGGCATATAGCAGGGAGTATAGTACAATTGTACTTAAGAGTGATTTAATTTGATTGTTCCTGATGCCACAAGTAACTGATGACATCACACTTATCTGTATTCTGAAAGCAAGTTATTTTTGTCTACTTAGTTGACACTGCCTAATCTGCACTGAGAACTCTTAAAGTGATGACCTCTTCCGTAGCCTGCTAAAGGCAGGACTCGTAGAGTAGCTAAACATGTTAGCCAAGGATGGAGCTATATGCACAAATGTTTGGCACTGTCAGAAACCATTAAATCAGACCAATGCCCTGTACACACGGTCGGACTTTGTTCGGACATTCCGACAACAAAATCCTAGGATTTTTTCTGACGGATGTTGGCTCAAACTTGTCTTGCATACACACTGTCACACAAAGTTGTCGGAAAATCCGACCGTTCTAAACGCGGTGATGTAAAACACGTACGTCGGGACTATAAACGGGGCAGTGGCCAATAGCTTTCATCTCTTTATTTATTCTGAGCATGCGTGGCACTTTGTGCGTCGGATTTGTGTACACACGATCGGAAATTCCGACAACGGATTTTGTTGTCGGAAAATTTTATATCCTGCTCTCAAACTTTGTGTGTCGGAAAATCCGATGGAAAATGTGTGATGGAGCCTACACACGGTCGGATTTTCCGACAACAAGGTCCTATCACACATTTTCCGTCAGAAAAAACGACCGTGTGTACGGGGCACTAGACAGAAGTACAGTTAAATTACACTTGTTTAATAATAAAAGTAAAAAGAACAAATGTAGTCAAAACATAGCCAAAGTTCAGTAACCAGAACAGATAGTCAGCCAAGCCAGAAGAAGGGATCAAAGTAGTGGAACAGCAAGCAGGATTTGGAGCAAGAAGGGATGTCAGCAAAGCCAGTCTTTAAACAGGAACGCAGGAGATAGTTTCTTGTGATGTGACCAAGGCAAAGGCAGAGCTCCTCTGGACTGGACGGCTTAAGTAGGCGGGACTGACGAGCAGGATCATCAACATCTGAGTAACTGTGGAGAGAGATGGGAGCTGGCCATTATCCGACAGCTGAGCGGCCAGCTCAGAGAAGGAAGGGCTGAGCCCAGCCCTGACAGTACCCCCTCCTCAACAACCCCTCCCCCTCGGAGGACCACCAGACTTGAGGGGAAAATGTCTATGGAAATCACCCTGTCCCCAACCTGGTAGGAAGGCGCAGGCAGGCGTCTGCGGTCAACATGGAGTTTGTACCTATCATTAGAATGACGCAAAGCCTCCTGGACTTGTGCCCAAGTGGAACGAAGACCACAGACATGCTCCTCTAATGCAGGAATACTCTGTGGAACAAACAAGTCAGGCAACATGGAAGGTTGGAAACCATAATTCGCCATAAACGGGGACAATCGGGAAGCAGAATTCAAGGCAATGTTGTGAGCAAACTCTGCCCACGGTAATAGGTCTGACCAGTTGTTATGATGGTGAGAAATATAGCAACATAGGAATTGCTCCAAGGACTGATTGGCTCGTTCTGTGGCCCCATTAGACTGCGGGTGAAACGCAGAGGAGAAAGCAAGCTGAATTCCCAACTGTGCACAAAAGGCTCGCCAGAACCGGGACACAAACTGACTACCCCTGTCTGAGACAATCACCTTGCGTAAATGGAAAAATGGAAGCCAGTTCCTTAGAAGTGGGCAACTTCTTAAGTGGAATACAATGACACATCTTTGAGAACCGGTCAACCACCATAAGGATAACAGTGTTGCCTTGGGAGTTGGGTAACTCCACAATGAAATCCATAGACAGGTGGGTCTAGGGCCTCTCTCCATTGGGTATGGGTTGTAGGAGGCCCACTGGAAGGTGTCGTGGAGTCTTACACTGAGCACACAAGGGAAAGGCAGCTACAAAGGCAGATACATCAGCACCTAGACTAGGCCACCAGAATTGTTGGGAAATGGCCCAAACGAGTTAATTCTTCCCAGGGTGGCCAGCTGCCTTGGGAGAATGGTAAATATGGAGCACAGCAGTACAGAGACTCTCTGGGACAAAGCAGCGGTCACAAGGTTTCTCAGGAGGAGCATGGACCTGAGCAGCAAGAATTTTGTCACCCAAAGGAGAAGTGGGACTGGTGCAAGCCGTAGCCAGAATATGATCAGGAGGAATCACAGGAACCGGAACCGACTCAAACTTGGAAGTGGAGGAAAATTATTGTGAGTACCGGCTAAAAATGAGACAATGTAATTGAAATGACAAAAAAAGAGCCTATTGCGTCCTTCTGGGAGAGAGGTGTTTAGCCTCAGACAAGAATGTGAGATTCTTATGGTCAGTAAGAATGCGAACCGGCACAGTGGTACCTTTGAGGAGATGTTTTCATTCTCTCAGGGCTAAAATGATCACCAAAAGCTCTCTGTCACCAATCTCGTAATTGCACTCCACAGGTTACAATTTCTTGGAAAAGTAGCCAGAAGGATGCATAGCGCTCTCAGAGGTTGGACATTGAGACAGAAGGGTGCCAACACCTGTCTCAGAAGCATCAACCTCAAGGATAAAAGGTAACATAGGATCAGGATGTGCCAATACAGGAGCAGAAACAAAGGCAGCCTTGAGACTCTCAAAGGCCTTAATGGACTCTGAAGACCAACTCTGTGGGTTACCGTCCTTTCTGGTCATATCAGTCAGGGGCTTGACCAGAGACGAGAAGTTACGAATAAACTTCTGACAATAGTTGGCAAAGCCCAGGAAACGCTGCAGAGGACGTAAACCCATGGGTCAGGGACATTGTAGGACTGCTGAAAGTCTCCCTGGGTCCATTGAAAAAACAGCAGTGTGAAATGACATAGCCCAGGAATTTAACCTGTTCACGATAGAACTCGCACTTCTCCAGTTTACAATAGAGTTTGTTCTCTCTAGCTTCTAGTTTCTGAAGCACACGATAGACATCTGTGTGGTGGCTCTCCAGGGACTTGGAAAATATGAGGATATCATCGAGATAAACCACCACACATAACTGCACCAAATCTTGGAGGACATTGTTAATAAATTCCTGGAAAACTGCCGGGGTGTTACAAAGGCCAAAAGGCATTACGAGGTACTCATAATGGCCTGTTTTGGTGTTAAATGCAGTTTTCCACTTGTCGCCCTCCTTAATCCACGCAAGATTGTATGCTCCTCTCAAATCAAGCTTCGTGAAAACCGTTGCTCCCTTGAGGCGGTCAAATAACTCTGTAATCAATGGAATCAGATAGGCATTCTTAGTCGTGAAACAATTGAGACCCCTATAATCAATACAAGATCTCAGTTCACCACTCTTCTTCTTCACAAAGAAGAAACCAGCACCAGCAGAAGACGAGGATTTGTGGATGAAACCTTACTGTATGCTGTATCCAATTGGAATTACCAGGGAAGGCTGTCGCAGAAGCAAGGGCAACAGGACCAGATTGGCCTTATGGACTTTCATACTATTATTATTAGACTGTTAAGAACAAGGATCCTCATATATTTTTTTCCATCTTGTTTTATTTTTGGAGTTTTGTCTCTTATGATTTTTATTATGGACTTATGACATCTAGAACAAGTGGTGACTACTGATACTGGGATCCAGAAATGTAGTTTAAAAAGTTTTTTTTATTCTCAAAGAGTTTTTTTTTATTTCAGAAGGCAAAGCCAAAAGTTCCAAATATTAAAGAAGATTACACATAAATCATTATTTCAGGTGTGGCCAAGTCTCATATTCTCAACTGGCCACAGGGGGCCATCTGTTGTCTTAAGAGTTTATGTGAAATCTTCATTAATAGCTGTAAAATATTGTAATTATGTATATATTTAATTTAGCTTGTATCTATGTAGGGCGTAAAATATTATCTTCACAGAAATCTCTGGTAGACCAGACAAGTCGGTGCTTAATCTTGTGTATACAAACAATGGGATCTAAACCTCATTGTTTTACACATACTCACTTCAAAGGATCCCATGCTGGGATATGCAACGAAAGGAGGCCAACCCATAATAAATACTTAACTTCCCAGGAAAATTCAAGGTAATCTCTTGCTCAAAATAGTCACAAGGATGTGCATTAAAGGGGGCTGACTTATGCAAAGTATAGGGATTGGAGATGTAGCCAGTCCTTAACCAGGAATAGGGAAACTCACCAATCAGAGCCATGCTATGCCGACCAATGAGGCATCAGCCTGTAATGATATACACAGACTAGATGGGAGGGGACACACACATTATGGTAGTGCAGCCATCAGAATGGAACCTTGGTGGAAATGGTAACTATGGGAAAGGTCTGCCATTTACTTGTAACTAAATAAGTTTGTCTTATGTCTTTTATGTCCTACTGTTTGTAGATTAATGTTTTAAGGAATATACTCTGTATTCCTTCAGGTAATTCTGTTATTTTAACCTAATATTTTCTTCCTTGGTGTAGACTATAGATAGATGGTTGTGTATTAGATAGACTTTCAACTACTCACCAATAAATGTTGTTATTGTGTTAAAGCTTTCACTCATGGTCAAAGAACTCTCATTTAACCCAAATCATATCTGACAGAGATATCTCCAATATAGTACATGGGTAGCAACCTGATTTGATGAAATTGTTGCACCAATACCTGTGTTACAATGCTTTTGCTGAAAATTCAATAAAAACTATTGAAAACAAAGTGAATACAGATAACCCTTATTTATTAAGCATAGTGAACATGTACTTAGCTAAATGAACAGTCTCTACAGAGACATTCAAGTGCATATTTGTTTATTTCCTACTTTTTTTAGCAGCATTATTAAATTATTTTTATACTGAGCGGCATTTACAAAATAAGCCAAAACAAGATGTTGAAGCAGTTCTAAAGTCAACTCCTCCACCCCCAGTTAAAATATACCCTTTCTCCTGAGGTGGGAACCCATAGAATTTATCTAGTTGCTGCCACCTTGGTACAGCTAAGAGGACTCTGCCTTTTCAGGCACTGGTTGGCTGTTCAGGCAGCATGAGCCGGTAAATACCTTTTACTAGGAAAAACTGACCTGCACTGCTGAGACGCAGACAGCAAACAGATGGTCTCTGGGAAACCCACTCTATTATAAAGGTAAACATTGGAATAGTCTAACTTTAATTTATGTTATGGCAACAGCAAGAGGGATCAGCTTTTGACTTTAGGGTTACCCTAAGAACAGTTACATTACAAAAATGTATTCATAAAACAAGCTAAACTTCAGGTATCTTTAAAATAACCAAATAAAAAGTCAAAATGAGTCATGTGACACTTGGATGAGACTTCTATCACACAGGGCTGCATCTGGCTTTGGTGTCTTGGGGGAAATAGTGGGCTTTCTTATAATAATGTATTTTTTTGTTAAAATACAATTGAAAAAGAAAATCTTTCCCTTTTATCCCAGTACTGCCTATTTTGTTACTAAATCCTTTAGGCATTTGCTGAATGGTACTTTCCTCCTTGTTGGTTTATCTCAGATTGAGGAACACAGAAAAACTGCAACATTACCACTTATCATGAAGCACATAACCAGGTATTTAGTCATTGACGTCTCAAGGTATTGTACATTGTGAACCCCCTGGCTGTTGTACTTGCTTTCATAAAAAAAAAAACAGATATAAGACCATATTAACATTTTGAAAGTGTGTAGGTAGAATGAGGTTTTGCCCTTGGCCTACTGAAGATTTTATTTTCCAACTTTTAACTTTCTAAAGGTTCAGCTATCTTATAAATATTTTACACTCTTGACCCGCATCAAAGTGACACTACAGACTTTCTACGATTGATGCTGTTCTACCTGCATGACTTATATTATACTATATTCACAGCTCCTTGATCCTTATCCATGATCCTGTCACATCACACTACCATATCAAGTACTGTGTGAGGAACATAATGCTATAAAAGAATCACACTATTACTTTTATTAAAAAAAAGTAGTCATTGGCTAGATAACCACTTGCCGACCGTGCCATAGCCGAATGACAGGTACAGCGTGGCTTGATAACCCTGGGAGGGAGTACACTGGCGTCCTCCTAGAATCGCGCTCCCGCGGGCCCCCGGGGTGTGCACCCGGGAATATTCATGACCATCACAGATCACTGTAAATGGCCACTGACAGCGGCCTTTTACCACGTAAACACTCCGTCAAATGAAGGAGCAATCACTTGTAAACAAACCGGCGTCATATCCAGTTACTCTCTCCCCTCCTCGTACCTATTGGTACAGTGTGAGCAGAGAGGGGAGACATAAGATACAGCAGCACTGTGGGCTGGATGTGTAGTGCCTGCAGCGCTGATCTGTGACAATTCCAGCCATCCATCCATCCATGCTCAGCCAACCCATCTATCCCCATCCATAATCAGCAATATTCAACCATCCATCCTCATCAATACTCCTCCATCCATGCTTATCCATCTATCCATCCTCATCAATACTCATCCATCCATGCTTAGGCATCCATCCATACTCAGCAATACTCATCCATCCATCCATACTCAGCAATACTCATCCATCCATGCTCAACTATTGATCCCTAATCAGCAATACTCATCTTGCTCAGCCATCCATCCATACTCAGCAATACTTATCCATCCATCCATGCTCAGCCATCCCATACACCCCCATCCATACCCAATCATACTCTGCCATACCCACCCATACTCAGCCATACCCAGCCATACTCAGCCATACCCAGCCGTACTCAGATGTACTCAGCCGTACCCAGCCGTACTCAGATGTACTCAGCCGTACAAAGCCATACCCAGCCGTACTCAACCGTACTCAGCCGTACCCAGCCGTACTCAGCCGTACCCAGCCGTACCCAGCCGTACCCAGCCGTAATCAGTCGTACTCAGCTGGACTCAGCAATACTCATTCATGCTCAGTCATCCCATCAAAACTCAGCCATCCCCATCCAAGACTCATCCACCCCCATCAGTTCTCATCCATGTCACATCCATGCCACTAAAAGTGCCTCATAAAAGTGTAATAGGTAGTCAAATTAGAGTTGACATTTATGCCCCTAGAACACCTGATTGTGCTCCCTGCATGTTGGGCCCCTCTAAGTGGCCAGGCTGTGTAAAAGTCTCCCACATGTGATAGCGCCGTACTCAGGAGGAGTAGGAGAATCTATTTTGGGGTGTAATTGTTGGTATGTACATGCTATGTGTTAGAAATATTGTATAAATGGACAACTTTGTGTAAAAAAAAATGTTTTCATTTTTTTTCCACATTTTCCAAAAACTTGTAGAAAAAAATGACATGTTCAAAAGACTCATTATGCCACATAGATTATACATTGGGTTATTTTCTTTCCAAAATGGGGTCATTTTTGGGGCGTTTCCATTGTTCTGGTGCTCCAGGGCCTTCAAAAGTGTAATGCCCCGTACACACGGTCGGATTTTCCGACGGAAAATGTGTGATAGGACCTTGTTGTCGGAAATTCCGAGCATGTGTAGGCTCCATCACACATTTTCCATCGGATTTTCCGACACACAAAGTTTGAGAGCAGGCTATAAAATTTTCCGACAACAAAATCCGTTGTCGGAATTTCCGATCGTGTGTACACAAATCCGACGCACAAAGTGCCACGCATGCTCAGAATAAATAAAGAGATGAAAGCTATTGGCTACTGCCCCGTTTAGAGTCCCGACATACGTGTTTTACATCACCGCGTTCAGAACGATCGGATTTTCCGACAACTTTGTGTGACCGTGTGTATGCAAGACAAGTTTGAGCCAACATCTGTCAGAAAAAATCCTAGGATTTTGTTGTCGGAATGTCCGATCAATGTCCGACCGTGTGTACGGGGCATAAGAGGTAGTCAATAAATGATATGTGTAATTTATGCTCCAAGAACACTTGATGGTGCTCTCTGCATGTTGTGCCTCTGTATGTAGCCACGCTGTGTAAAAGTCTCACACGTGTGGTATGGCCATACTCAGGAGGAGTAGCTGAATGTGTTTGGGGTGTAATTTGTGATATGCACATGCTGTGTGTGAGAAAAAACCTGCTAATATAACAATTTTGTGAAAAAAAGGAAAAAAATCTTGATTTTGCAAAGAATTGATGTAAAAAATTACAACTTCAAAAAACTCACCATGCCTCTTACTTAAATTGTCTACTTTGCAAAAAGTGGTCATTTGGGGGGGTATTTGTACTTTCCTGGCTTGTTAGATGTGATCAATTTTCAGAGATTGGCACCATAGCTTGTGGACTTTCACAAAGACCAAATAATATACACCGATTTGGGTTATTTTTTACCAAAGATATGTAGCAGTATACATTTTGGCCAAAATTTATGAAGAAAAATTACTAATTTGCAAAACTGTATAACAGACACAAAGAAAAATGCATTTTTTTACAGAATTTTCTTGTATAGCGCAAAAATAAAAAAAAAAAAACAGCGGTGATCAAATACCACCAAAAGAAAGCTCTATTTGTGTGAAAAAAGGACAAAAATTTAATATAGGTACAGTGTTGCATGACTGAGTAATTGTCATTCAAAATGTGAGAGCACCGAAAACTGAAAATTGGTCTGGTTAGGAAGGGGGTTTAAGTGCCCAGTAGTCAAGTGGTTAAAATAGCATTCTACCTCTGAAATAGAGACATACTCTTAACCACTTCAATACCAGGCACTTAGACACCTTCCCGCCCAGCCCAATTTTCAGCTTTCAGCGCTGTCGCAATTTGAATGACAATTGCGCGGTCATGCTACACTGTACCCAAACAAATTTTTTATCATTTTGTTCCCACAAATAGAGTTTTCTTTTGGCAGTATTTGATCACCTTTGCGGTTTTTATTTTTTGCGCAACAAATAAAAAAAGACCGAAAATTTTGAAAAAAAACAAGTTTTTCTTTGTTTCTGTTAAAACTTTTTGTAAATAAGTATGTTTTCTTCTTCAATGATGGGCACTGATATGGCTGCACTGACGGGCACTGATACGGCGGCACTGATGGGCACCGATGAGGTGGCACCGATGAGGTGGCACTGATGAGGTGGCACTGACGGGCACTGATGATGGGCACTGATAGGCGGCACTGATGGGCACTGATAGGTGGCACTGATGGGCACTGATAGGTGGCACTGGTATGCGGCACTGATGGGCACTCATAGGTGGCATGGATGGGCACTTATAGGTGGCACTGATGGGCACTCATAGGTGGCATTGTTGGGCACTCGTAGGTGGCATTGATGGTTACTTATGGGTGGCACTGATAGTTGGCACAGATGGGCACGGATGGGCACTGATAGATGGGCACTGATGGGCACGGATGGGCACTGACAGGTGGCATGAATGGACACTGATGGGTGGCACTGATGGCATTACTTGTTTGCAGTGATGCCCCTAAGGGTGGCATTGCTGGGCATCACTGCAACATAATTGTGCCATCAGTGCCCATTTGTGGGCACTGATTGGCACAGATTTGGCACACTGGGCACATGTGGATGGCCATGGGGTACATACCTGGCCATCCACATGTTGCCCCTTCCCTGGTGGTCCTAGTGGCGATCCCTGGTGGTCCAGTGTGGTGATCTGTGGGGGGGCTGCGCTGATAAACAATCAGCGCAGACCCCCCCTGCCAGGAGAGCCGCCGATCGGCTCTCCTCTACTTGCGTCTGTCAGACGCGAGTGAGGAAGAGCCGATCAACGGCTCTTCCTATTGACAGCGTGATCAGCCGTGATTGGACACGGCTGATCACGTGGTAAAGAGCCTCCGCCGGAGGCTTTTTACCAAGATCAGTGGAGCGGTGTGTCAGACTGACACACCGCTCCACTGATCGCCGCGATGCGCGCCCCCGGGGGCGCGCTGCGGCATGTTATCCTGCTGGACGTCATATGACGTCCAGTCAGGATAACAGAACCACTTCCTGGACGTCAATCCGCTATAGGGCGGGCGGGAAGTGGTTAATAAATGGCTAACTTTCATATCGAAATGTATTGGCCCTTTCAACTTCCCTAGTAAGGGGAATTTGCATCTTGAAAATATATTATAATTTTTATCACAACATATAAAAGAGTAAACATGGTTATAATGGCTAAACTACAAAATCGGCAGCTAGTTTACTTGCCCTGGTCAAGAGAAATCCATGCAAGATTCTCCATATGGCCTTGTATAAGTCTGTAGTACCATAGGGACTGTAGGGTAAGGCACATATGTGGCCTTTTGTAGTTCCTCTGGTTGGCCTCTAGATGCCCCTAAAACTTGATATTCTGCTTAGGGGCCACTTGAGGCCACTTGAGGTAAGTGCCAGCCTTGTCCCAGCTAGGATAGGGGAACCCTGGTGAGCGTATATTAGAAAGGTGGAGAGCTGGCTGGGAAATTCGTTTCCACAAGAAGAGTGATTACTAGTTTTCCCTGTGGGTGCAACAGCACAGACTAGCATGTAGCCCATATTGTGTACCTTAAGGGGAAAGATGGAGAAACCTTGGGAACCTGTAGATATCGGAACTACTCACATCCCTCAAGAAGGAATGCTGAACTTTGGAACACCTCTGATGTAGTTATGGGCCTCTCAAATTGTCTCTGCTCTCTGGACTATGGTTTATTTATCTTACAGGGTGATCTTACGCTGTACATTTCTATCAAATTATTTAAAACTGTAAGCCTTATGCCCCCGACTATCCGGATGTGTGACCTATATCTTGCAATCATTAATATGGTGAACCTGCTAAATATTCTTCTTATGTGGAATGCTCTTTCCTCTAAACATAATGGGGAATCTCCTGGAATTTTTTTTGCATTGGTATCACAATGGCTTCCATTGCCAATTACGTCTAGACAGGTATCAGAGGATTACGAGAAGCCCTTATTAGGCCAGGCTGGGTTAATCTGCAGTGATCAGTACTGGTATCCTGGGGGCCCCATGCTCATAGTACTCATCTTATCTGAGGAAATTTGAGAGCCCAGCAGGAATACAATAAAGAGTGGATGTGCTACATAAAAGGCCTTCCTGATCAAATTCAAGTGAAAGACCTGCATCCTTCTAACCAAGTTATTTTTTGAAAGTAGGGTGAGACCTGCAAACGCCTTCTTTCCCTCAATATACCACTCGGCCAAAAAAAAAAAACAGCCAATAGTTTAAAGTATATCTACACCCAAGAACAAAAAAAAATGCATTGCAGCTTAATAGTCCTTAGAAGTGGTGGCTGCATTTGTTTTCTTTTTTCAGGCTAAGCACATTTTCTGCAAGTACAAATAAATATGTTTTTATCCCATTAGATATGTAGTGTCCTTGTAACTTCCTGTGTGCTGTTCATGGAAAATGGAAGAGGGGAACGTGCTTGTTGTTCAAGTCAGGCAAGCAACTGCTCCACCACAGAAACAGTATTGTGAGTAAACATTGTCACCGTAGGACAGAAAAGTGTGTTACTGACAGGATCACCAAGTGAATCTAAAAGACTAATGCACCTACCACAAGGACAGATAGGTCGCAATTTTTATTTAATTTTACATTTTTGGGGGGTTTCCATATAATTGAATTGCTTCCAGGTAACCCTACTAATCAGTATAAAAAATATTGTTACTATTTTTTTGCTTTTTTTGATTGTGTTTACAATGTATTATTATTATTATTACAGTATGTTTTTCATTATAAGGCATTCTGCAATTGTTATAAATAAATAATAAGCTGATGCATTTTTAAATGAGGCTTCTCTGATATGTTTTTGTGAAGTATATATATTTTATAAATGCTTCCTATCCTAGATTTTGTCATTGCCTTCATAGTATGTGAGACATATCACAACAGAATCTTCAGTGAAGAGTTGCTCACTTTGAAAGCAAATTTAAACCTTATGCCCCGTACACACAGTCAGATTTTCCGACAGAAAATTTGTGATAGGACCTTGTTGTCAGAAATTCCGACCGTGTGTAGGCTCCATCACACATTTTTCATCGGATTTTCCGACACACAAAGTTTGAGAGCAGGATATAAAATTTTCCGACAACAAAATCCGTTGTCGGAAATTCCAATCGTGTGTACACAAATCCGACGGACAAAGTGCCACGCATGCTCAGAATAAATAAAGAGATGAAAGCTATTGGCCACTGCCCCGTTTATAGTCCCGACGTACGTGTTTTACGTCACCGTGTTTAGAACGATCGGATTTTCCGACAACTTCGTGTGTATGCAAGACAAGTTTGAGCCAACATCCGTCGGAAAAAATCCTAGGATTTTGTTGTCTGAATGTCCGAACAAAGTCCAACCGTGTGTACGGGGCATTAGACTAAAATGTCAAATATAATGTATTGCAGCTTACCAGCCCTTAGATGTGCTGGCTGCATTTGTTTTTGTCAGATAGATTTTCCCTAATGTTTATTTAGTAATTATAGGAAAAAAATACTGTACTGTGTCTATGGAAGAGCAGCGTTGTCACACTAGCACAGGACTACACAACACCTCCCTTTCCATCTATAACATTAGGAGGTTTGCTAGTGCTCTGTAGTCCACAGAGGTGATTTGGACAGGTCTGATAATATTGTTTGAGATTTGCACAGGAAGTTAAAAGCTCACGGGATTTATGACAGGGTTAACATTTTTTTTTAATCCTTATCCAATAATAAGGTATAACAAAACACTTTCAATACTATATTTTACCAACCACAAAGGAAGCAAGTAGAAGGGTTAAAATACACTTTAAGACTATAAACTAATGAAATGGAACCAACACATTTAGCAATTCCACATCACAATAGATTGAGCAATTTATTGGTAGGGCAACTGAGTAATTAATGTATAACTTATTAAATATATTGATTCTCCTTTGATTTTTATTTCGATATTGTATCCATGAAATACACTTTTTATTTGCAGAGAAAAACAAAAATGCAACAGCTGATCATAAGAGAGAGAGAGAGATCTATGATCTATAACTATTTGAAAGATAGCATCCGGCATCATAAAATCCTCTTATGTTTAGCTGCTTTGATGCTAAACCTTATAGGAGAAAAAAAACTCAAGAACAAAATACATACTCAGGTTCTGTAAGAGGTGTTGTTTCATTTGGTTCATTTACTGGGCTCCCATCATGATTAGCAATTATTTCATCCTCACTTCTCATCTCTACTATTGGCTGTTTTGATCCAGCTTTCCTACAAGATATCAAACACTCTTGAAATGATGTACTGACCACAGTTTTATTATTCTGGAAATTTGTATTTAACATATTGCCCAAGAATGCATATTAAAGAAAATACATGTAGGACCTGTGTCAAAGGGCTTTTGTTTTTGTCAGAACTACTTCTCAAAAGTCAAAGGGATTCCAAAATCATCTTGAAGCAGGTTGAGGGAGGTCAACTGCAGGTCAAATGCAGCTGTCAATGAACTGTGATAGATCCACCAATTGCAAGTCAATTGGCTGAATTTGCCCATTGAGATATGCCTAAAGCCCATCAAAACAGGCCCTTAGAATGTAAAATACACTTTACTAAAAAGTTTTTTTTTTTTATTCTAAAAAAAAAAAGAAATTGTACCATGGCTCCTGTACTTTTCCTATTATTAAATATTTCCAAAATCAACTTTGATTTGGCCAAATGATTATTTAGAGCAACACTGCCAACTACTGTATGTTTACTTATCACACGTGCATTACCATTGCTTTGCTCTTACTTTTAACACATGAGAACATAGTCTTCTAAGCCAAAGGGTTATGTAATGGATTCAGCATTATGTGCTTTAGCAGCACATATAAATCATATTTGTAACAAGATGGACTATTTAAGAAATAGTGGTCCATGGAGGTCTAGGGCCTAATTATGAGTCCATTTTCAGCACTATATAGTATACTCACAGAAGCATGGATTTTTGCAGAATTCCAGGCAAAAATCTCAGGATCTTGGCAGTAGTCACTCCTTCTCTCTCTCTCTCTTTCTGTATATATATAGATATATCTATATATATAGATATATCTATATAGAGATATAGAGATATACAGATATATCTCTATATCTCTATATAGATAGATCTAGATAGAGATATATAGATATATATCTATATATCTATTTATCTATCTAGATCTATCTATCTATATATATATATATATATATATATATATATATATATATATATATATATTTCCACATTCTTCTTCTTTTAAAATCATGCTATTGGCCAATGATGACTGGTCACTGGAGAAAAAAAACTTCCCCCAGTTTGCTGATCAGACAATTACAGAGCAGCAGCCTGATTAGGGCTTTTGCATCAGAACTGCATCTCTCTCCAAACTAGTCAATGGGAATGCAAAAGTAGCTAGAAGCAGCCTGATGCGGATAAAAAAGAGGACAGATACTCATCAGAAGGAGGTCAACTGCAGGTCATAAGCACTTGTCAATGAACTGCATCCTTAAACAAGCTGACATTTCCCTTTGACCAAAACTCATTGAAACAGATCTTTACATTGTTAAAATGATGCAAACAAAAAAGAGCCAACAAAAAAGAGCCAAAATTTGCCCTAACTGACCCATGCTTCCAGTCTGAGTATTCTTGTACAGGAGATTATGTTAACACAACTGGCGTTTCAGCTTTTTTTTTACATTTTCAGAGTTCTGCTTTAACAAAAAAGTGAGTGGTATAAAAAATTAAAAAAAAAAAACCCACAGATTATTGCATTTAATAAATACTTTAAGTAGAACTATAGGCACTTTTTTTTTCATTTTGGATAGAGTATGGAAGGGGGGGGTGGGAGTTATTACCCCTGTTGGGCTTTCCTTTTGCCATCTGTGTCTCATTAGGATGATTTACCTTCACTTCCTATCCCATTGCTAAAACAAGAAATGAGAGAAAATCCCTGCAAATTAAGGGAATCCATTGGGACCCCCCTAGGTCACCAGAACTAGCGTCACCATTTATAACATTTACCCTCTATTACTGACCTGAGGACAACCCAAAATATGGGATTTTCTTTTACTTTCATTTTTGTTAAAAGCAATAAACATGACAAATACAACAAAAAATTCCGTCTTTTTACTATAAGCATAGCCTCAGACTCTTTTACATTTGTGTTAGGGATGAGTGGAACATACTCAATTTAAAAGTATGGAAGTAATGTTTCAGAGATAAGAATGTTCTACTAGCAGTAAAGTTTGAGGTATTATGATGGAAATGCATTTGTGACTATCTGACTCATATAATGAGAGCATAAGACTTGAAGAAAAACCTGGGCTAAAGAAAAAAACAAATCTATTTGGAACAGAGGCGTGTATTTTCATCTCCAAGTCTATGAATATTTCTAAACTGTGAGGCACTCAGAGCACTGTTAAATTTTCCAATATTGAAGCGCGCAGTCTTTGAGAGTCTACATCTTTAGACATATTGCACAATGTCTACAGCTGCAAGTTTAAAATCCCTTTCCTCTTTTACCAAGTCTCTCTTTTCACCAAAGTGTTAACAAATGAGCATAAAAAAAGAAAAACAATTTCAATCCAATTAGAAAATGACAAACCTAAAACTATTAGTAAATTAAAAACCAGTAATGTGAATTAAATCCTGCCCAAATCAACTTGCCTATCAATCAGTGGCATTTTTAAAAATTAATTAAATAAATTGCATTGTAAATTCTTACTTTTTAGAAACAATGGGGTTGATTTACTAAAATTGGAGAGTGCAAAACCTGGTGCAGCTGTCCATGGTAGCCAATCAGCTTTTAACTTCAGCTTGTTTAATTAAACTATTACAAAAAAACCTGGAAGCTGATTAATTTTGCACTCTCTAGTTTTAGTAAATCAACTCCAATGTCTCTATTCTATATTGCATGTTATTTTTCCCTTTAAAAGCATAATCTGCACATCAAGGAAGTGCCAGAGGATGCATGGTGCTAGTCTGACTTAGGAGAGATCAGATCAGGTTCATATGATACAGGTTGGGAAAGGAGTGGTGGCCCCATCACTGCCCCTGTTCTTTAAGAGCAAAGTTTCCACTATGACGACCACGATTTTCTACACCCTTGCATGTTAACCAGATAAGTAATTATCCTAAACTTTACACGCCAAGATCCTTAAACTTACACACCACAATAATCTCTGCCACCCCTGCAGTGTGCTAGCTTTGACAATGAATTTCATATGCTCTATATACATTATATAAAGTGCTTCTTTAACTGCAACACAAAGCTCTCACATTGTTCACCTTAACTATTTGGGAACTATTAAAACTGGCTACAAATTAACAAAACTGAAAAGTGAAACTATTCTCTATCTGTAATATACAGACATACCCCACTTTTAAGTACAGTGTACTTCTAAATAAAGTTCTAATATTCTAACAACAATGGAATGTGCAACAAATGAAGAATATGAATCACATATGCCAGCAGCCAAAACCTCTTGAGAAGGAAGAACACTTTGAGTTATTTCAATATCTGGTAAAAATGATTTATAAATAATAAAAAAAATATATATATATATATATATATATATTCTCTATATCAAAGTGTTCAGTACATTTCAGTACATTGAGTGTTTTCAATTGTACACTTCCATTCCAATGACACACTTTTCTGTTCTTCAGAATGCATCTTATTAACTTTAGTACAATCTATGCTTTTGAGAAATATGACAGTCCAAAGACTGCGGATGTAATATCAAGTCAAGAGCAACTGTCCCAACAAAGGATTTATCACTCTGTTGAAAATACTGACAGCCTTCAATAAGTATGCTAATCAATATACCGGTAATCTTTTTTTCTTAAATATGGAACATAGGAACACATTCTATTTTTTTATCCAGGATAAAGAAAAATGAGAGGAGATGTTTGTTGTTAAGTAATATTTAACTTTTTATTTATAATTTTCATTTTTCAACTTTCTGTATCCCCAATTTTGAATGCAACACTTTTAATTAAAAATATGCACAAATACTAAAGGTTACAGAACTTTACAGACAATGGAACATCAGGAGACAGTAGAAATATGTTAGTTTAGAGCAAGGATCGTTTACAGGGTAAATGTTATGTTTAGTGCCTTTAAATAGCTTATACATGTTCATCATTTTAGTATGGTCATAATAAATGCAAAAAGTCATCAAAAATTTCTGGTGAAAAATTACAAATCTGCTTTTGTGCTTATCCTATTATAGTGTATATGTTTGTGCTGTAAGTAGTTTATACATAAGGGAAAAAAACTAATAAAAAAGTGGAGTCTATTATACTTCCTCCCATACAACAGGCAGTTCTCCTTCCTCAATACAAGAATAGAGCTAATAAACAACATTGAAAGACCTCAGACCTTCAAGCTCAAATACTTTTTTCTGTATGAGTGAAAATCTCGTAAGAATGTTCCTACTTTTGTTGACAACCACTTTATAAAAGTAGCCCAGAAGTGCAGTGTCACATGACTCATTTGAAACCATTTCCTAAAACCATACATTTTGTAGAAAGAATACATGTTATAAAAGAGTTACCCAAAGTAATAACTTTATTTATGACCCTAAAGTGAAACAGAAGTGATATTAATTATGCAAAAAGACAAATGGTATAATTCTCACTGAGCACCCAGTAGACCCAAATCCCAAAGTTTTCTCTGGCATGTATATTTCATGAGCATAACCCTGCCACCTGTACCTCAATATTAATCAGTAAGTCTACTCATCACAGTGATGGGCCAATAGTGACACCAGGAGGCAAGAAGGAAAGGGGGCAAACATAAGTCTGGATTTGGCGCTACATAAGAAGGATGAATATTTAAACACCAGGGGGTGTCTGCTTGTACATGGCATTGGTACAGCTTTAATACAAATTGCTCCACAAAGCAAACATACCTTTCATATTACTCTTCCAAAGAGATCAACAAGAAAAATAACTAATAATCACTTTCTGGAATGCTATGAATACATGTGTAAAAAAATAAATATGTACTTATTTAACTAATATAAAATAATATTTGAAGAGTATTTCATTTTTACTGAAAATATGAGAACCCCCTCCAGCTTGGTAGTGATGTCCAGCTAAGGGTGTCCCCACTCTCTACCGTTCGGGTGACTGAAATCCATTCTGACAGTCTTAACTCTTCTTTCTTTAGGTTAGTAAAAAGCTGACATATTATCTGCTTCACAAACCTACTAAAATAATCATTCAAATTGTTACACTATTATTATTTTAAATACAGAAGACTGTGTTTAAGCCTACAGAAAGGAATCGTCACATTCTATTAGGCATAAGCAGAAAAAAAACACTTTTTTTTTCTCACAAGTATGCAGCTTTTCCTTCTTCTAATTCTTTACTTTTTCCACTGGAGCCAGTTTTTTTCCCACAAATCCGTCTTGTTATACACATAAGCAATCCACACTGTCTCATGAAGAAGCAACTGACATCCGTCACAACAAGAATTAGCAGGAGAGCTGCTACTGCCAAACCGATGACTGCTCCAATTCCAAGGCCATTGAAAAGAGTATCTTTAAGAAAAATAAACATATATTTTACAAAACAGAAATTACTTTCAATTCTATTTTAATAATAAACATCTTTATGTTGTCTTGTAACTATATTCTGCACTAATTATATACATTTTTAGAAATGTTGTGCCTAGAGTGAACACAATATTTAATCTAAGGAATTAGAAACAGACAGATTGACTCATCTAAAAGCTGACACGGGGATCTGAACCAGGTTTCCTTGTAAATCTTTCAGTGTCATTTTTTTGTCAGACCTATTAAACAAGTCAACAGCTTACTTCATATCGTGTTAAGCTGAAAACAATTTAGAATGAGGATTTTTAAAAATGCATATGTTATCAATATTTTTTACAATGTGCCATCACCTGTGTATTGTTGTATTTTAGTGTTCTTTTAAAAGGCTAGGTTTACCATTTCCAGAAAAATATCATTTTTCATAATGAAAAGATTTCTTTCCTATTGTTCTTTCTTCCCAAACGCTTTTTACTTATGGCTCACTTACTCCACTCCATTTCCTCCTTGAATCCACACCTTCTTGGTTTAGAATGATAAAAAATGCATCCTTTTCACATACATTTGAAAATAAGGGACAGACTTGATGGACCACATGGTCTTTTTTCTGCCGTCACTCTTCTATGTTTCTAAGCCACTAACTTCCTTTCACCTCATGTAACAATCCAGGGAAATAGCAGAGCCTGCAGAGAAACTCCTGCCAACCTTAAATTTTCGTCTTTGGGTGTCAGTTCATTTTGGAGAGATTACCCCTGATTTCCTGTTGCATCAACAGGATATGAAGTGAAGGGAAATCTCCCCAATAGGGAATTTGGTATAACAGGAGAAGTTTTTTTTTTTTATTGGCATCTGTGTCTCATTAGGGAAAATTCACTGTAATTTCCTTTCATGCAGATTACAGGCATACCCCACTTTCAAGTACACAATGGTGTTTATTTACTAAAGCTGGAAAGTGTAAAATCAGGCTTACTTCTGCATAGAAACCAATGAGCTTCTAACCCCAGCTTGTTCAATTAAGCTTTGGTAATAAAACCTGGAAGCTGATTGGTTTCTATGCAGGAGTGAGCCTGATTTTGCACTTTCCAGCTTTAGTAAATAAACCCCATTGTGTACTTAAAAGTGGGGTATGCCTGTATTCAAGTTTTGGTGGGTTTTTTGATTTACACTCATGTTCATTTCCCATGACATTATTGATCAGGACTATTAGAAAGAGTGAATCTCCCTAATAAAATCCTGACAGTAGTTTATAACCCCTCACCATGCTATCTACATCTAAAAAAAGTTTTGCCATTACACTTAAATACTACTTAAATTATCAAATTCTTGCAAAAACCTTATTGTGGCTAGTTCTCTTTAGGTTCAAAAGTTAGGAAACAAACAAATATTCATAGCAACCCTAGTCAAAAACCTAGTCAAAACTCTAACATGTTTGGCAAATGCACAATTACTGATATGCAGAAAATACTGGAGGATTTATTCTTTAAGCACTGCTTGATATTGCATTTTGTTTTCCTGCTTCTATGAATTCCAAAATCTCATCTAGTATGAATCAGTGACATGAAGGAGAAAGGAGAAATTACTTTACAGTTTAGATTATTGGCAGAAGATAAGACAGAAATGTATTCCATTGAGCTTCTATAATATGGAATGAAATCAATGAAAAATAGCATATATGCGCAACTCCTTTAATGACCTGAGATAATGAACAGTATGAAACATTTCCTATAGGTTGATTATATATCTTTTAATCACATAATTTATATTCTATTAAGCTAGCAGCAATCAAGGGAAGCACAGCAGGTATTTGGTGCCAAAATCTCTGTTAAGTCATTAAATTAACTCATTAAGACTCATTAATTAGGAACATCAAAATGCAGGAATCCTGCTGAGATGAAAAAAATGTATCACTAGTGTTTGTATTTGTGGAAAGTTTTCATGAATGGTGCAAACATACTATACTGGTAAAAGGAATTTGCTTTAACCACTTGCTTACTGGACACTTAAACCCCCTTCCTGACCAGACCAATTTTCAGCTTTCAGCACTGATGCACTTTAAATGACAATTGCGTGGTCATGCTACACTGTACCCAAATTACATTTTTATCATTTTTTAGAGCTTTCTTTTGGTGGTATTTGATCACCCCTGCGGTTTTTAATTTTTGTTAAAAAAATTTAAAAAGGCCAAATTTTTAAACATTTTTAAAAAAATTTTGTTATAAAATTTTGCAAACAGGTAATTTTTCTCCTTCTTTGATGTACACTGATGAGGCGGCACTGATGGGCACTGATAGGTGGCAGTGATAGGCACTGATGGGTGGCAATGATGGGCACTGATGGGTGGCAATAGTGGGCACTGATCAGTTACACTGATAGGCAGCACTGCTAGGTGGCACTGATTGGCACCACTGGTGGGCATTTATAGGTGGCACTGGTGGGCACTGTGGGCACTGGCACGTGGCAATGGCAGCTGGCACTTGTAGGGGGTACTGGTGGACACAGATGAGGCATAATTGCCTCTTGCTCTTCGGGACCGATGTCCCTTGCAGATAAGCCAGTGATTGGCTTTTTTCTCCTCACGCTGTCAGCATGAGAAACAAAAAAACAATTGCCGAGCCTTTGTTTACATCAAGTGATCAGCTGGCATTGGCTGACAGCTGATCACGTAGTAAGGGGCCGGGACTGGCCCCTTACTCAGATCTGTGATCACCTGAGTCTCAGTGACTCAGTGATCACAGCGCGCGCCGCGTGCGCCCTGCAGGGGAGGCCGTCGTATGATGGCCTCCCGGAAATTCAGGTCCGTGCTTTGGTCGTCATTCGGCTGTAGCGTGGACGGCAAGTGGTTAAAGTGAAAATATTTAAAGCCTATCTCTGGGCAAAGATGTCCAGGGTTATGCCTGGAGTTTAGCTTTAAAGCGGGATTCCGGCCAGCTAAAAAAAAATTTTAAAGTTAGCAGCTACAAACACTGTAGCTGCTGACTTTAAATATGTAGACTTACCTGTCCTGGGTGCCCGCGATGTCGGCCGCCTGAGGCCGCACCGTCCCTCGGCTCTCGGGTCCGCCATCCTATGTAATGGAAACAAGCAGTGGAGCCTTGCGGCTTCACTGCCAGTTTCCTACTGCGCACGCGCGAGTGGCGCAGCGATCTGTGAATGGCCCCGTGGTGTTCTGGGAACACACACAGTTCCCAGAAGACAACGGGGCCGCTCACTGAGGAGAAGAACACGCCGCGGAATAGGAAGAGGCAGATTAGGAAGACTGCCTAGCAACAAGGGTTTAGGTAAGTATAATTTTTTTTTTTCAAAATGTTTTTTTTTACATATTTTTAGGAATTTTGGCGGCATTTTTTTTTTTTTTTTATGGGTGTCCCTCCGCTTTAAGATGAAAATGCAAATAGATTTCAGGCCCCACAAAAGCAGCACCTAATATAACTAAAACAGGTAACATTACACAATTCTAAAACCTCAATACCTTGACTTTCTATGCAAAATCTCTACTGTGGTGTCCATTTAAAGCATACAGTGGGGACTGAAAGTATTCAGACCCCCTTAAATTTTTCACTCTTTGTTATATTGCAGCCATTTGCTAAAATCTTTTAAGTTAATTTTTTTCCTCAATAATGTACACACAGCACCCCATATTGACAGAAAAACACAGAATTGTTGACATTTTTGCAGATTTATTAAAAAAGAAAAACTGAAATATCACATGGTCCTAAGTATTCAGACCCTTTGCTGTGACACTCAAATATTTAACTCAGGTGCTGTCCATTTCTTCTGATCATCCTTGAGATGGTTCTACACCTTCATTTGAGTCCAGCTGTGTTTGATTATACTGATTGGATTTGATTAGGAAAGCCACACACCTGTCTTATAAGACCTTACAGCTCACAGTGCATGTCAGAGAAAATGAGATTCATGAGGTCAAAGGAACTGCCTAAAGAGCTCAGAGACAGAATTGTGGCAAGGCACTGATCTGGCCAAGGTTACAAAAAAATGTTGCTGCACTTAAGGTTCCTAAGAGCACAGTGGCCTCCATAATCCTTAAATGGAAACCGTTTGGGATGACCAGAACCCTTCCTAGAGCTGGCCGTCCGGCCAAACTGAGCTGTCGGGGGAGAAGAGCCTTGGTGAGGGAGGTAAAGAAGAACCCAAAGATCACTGTGGCTGAGCTCCAGAGATGCAGTCGGGAGATGGGAGAAAGTTGTAGAAAGTCAACCATCACTGCAGCCCTCCACCAGTCGGGGCTTTATGGCAGAGTGGCCCGACGGAAGCCTCTCCTCAGTGCAAGACACATAAAAGCCTGCATGGAGTTTGCTTAAAAACACCTTAAGGACTCCAAGATGGTGAGAAATAAGATTCTATGGTCTGATGAGACCAAGATAGAACTTTTTGGCCTTAATTCTAAGCGGTATGTGTGGAGAAAACAAGGCACTGCTCATCACCTGTCCAATACAGTCCCAACAGTGGAGCATGGTGGTGGCAGCATCATGCTGTGGGGTGTTTTTCAGCTGCAGGGACAGGACAACTGGTTGCAATCGAGGGAAAGATGAATGCGGCCAAGTACAGGAATATCCTGGACGAAAACCTTCTCCAGAGTGCTCAGGACCTCAGACTGGGCCGAAGGTTTACCTTCCAACAAGACAATGACCCTAAAGCTAAAATAATGAAGGAGTGGCTTCACAACAACTCCATGACTGTTCTTGAACCTCCCAGCCAGAGCCCTGACAAACCCAATTAAGCATCTCTGGAGAGACCTAAAAATGGCTGTCCACCAACGTTTACCATCCAACCTGATAGAACTGGAGAGGATCTGCAAGGAGGAATGGCAGAGGATCCCCAAATCCAGGTGTTAAAAACTTGTTGCATCTTTCCCAAAAAGACTAATGGCTGTATTAGATCAAAATGGGGGCTTCTACTAAATACTGAGCAAAGGGTCTGAATATTTAGGACCATGTGATATTTCAGTTTTTCTTTTTTAATAAATCTGCAAAAATGTCAACAATTCTGTGTTTTTCTGTCAATATGGGGTGCTGTGTGTACATTAATGAGCAAAAAAATGAACTTAAATGATTTTAGCAAATGGCTGCAATATAACAAAGAGTGAAAAATTTAAGGGGGTCTGAATACTTTCCGTCCGCACTGTATGTAAAATCAAACTTTTTATTTTCAGTTTAGGATATGGTAAAGAAGCCCTGCCATCTCTATGTTTTCCAGTGATCATTGACACCAGGACAGAAAGTGATAGGAAGTCAACAACTGTATAGTTGTCACTTGAACAGTAATAAAAGGGAAATATCCAAATATGGACACTTGTTCAGATGACAATTTTTTAAGAGAGTATTTTACCCCACTTTGGAGATATATTCTCATTTATTATTGGGTTTCTGGGACAGAAAGTGAAGGAAAGGCTCTTCAATTGGACACAGAAAGCAAAAATAAAAACAAAGGCATTTATTCATTTTCTATTAGTTTCTGTAACTAAAAAAAAATGTAATCAAAGGCCTAATGACACCGTTACAGCTCGACCTGGTAAGCCTGCATGTGGAATTGGCTCATCTGATACCATCCCAAGCTTAACCTCTAGGTCTAGGAGCCTTTAGGTTTAAGAACTTTCAAACCCACTCATCTGTAGCCTGGATGTCCCTGTGACCCTGCGTTTCACGTTTGTTGAGTTTTATGTTGTACACTGGATTGCAACATGATGGGGTGTTATTCCCACCATGACGTACTTCCACTCGTTTTCTGACTATATATGTATACTGTTTGACATTGCCTGTAGGGATACTATGTCTTGCTTTCATCTCTGTACGGCCTGTTGTTTTATTTATGCTTGAAATATTTTCTCCTCAATAAAAACTTTTCTGGGCAAATTGTAATAACAAAGTAAAATGCATGGCTTAATCATTCCCCATACATAGAATAGGTTGTATTTATCTGCCACCTAAACTGATTTCCCAGCAGGCACTACCTCATGTTGTTTCCCCACTATTTCTGGTTTTCTGCCACAACCAGAAGCAGGTCTTGTTTGAGACATAGTTTGGCTACCACTGCCTAAGCAGTCATTGTCAGACTGACAATTGTAAGTTTGCATCAGTGGTAATATTGAAGGGAGATTTCTCTGGGTGATACATAAATGTACACTTGAAAGTATTTGTTATATCTGTTCAATATGTGCAAAAAAAATGTTGATCCTATCAAAAATCCTCTGAACTATACAGGTACCTACTCTTTGTGCAGCACACTTATCATTTAGCACTGAACCTGAATCTTTTAGTGGACTACAGAACACCCCCCCCATGTTGTTAAGAATAGGAGGGGGAGGCATATCTGTAATCCTGCCCTGGGGTGACCATGCTGCACTTCTAAAGAAACAGTAAAATGAGTTAATGTTGTCACTGTAGAGCAACAAATGTGGTACTGGCCAGATCCCTAGGTGAAAATAAAGGAACAAAAGCCTGAAAAAGAAAACCAATGCAACCACCATATCTAAGCACTGATCAGCTGCAATATAATCAATTTTGTTCTGGGGTTGGATAGATTTAACGTGATAATAAACCTTTATTTTTTTTGTTAAAATATTAAACATGTTATATTTACCTGCTCTGTGCAATAGTTTTGCACAGAGCAGCTCCGATCCTCTTCTTCTTGGGCCCCCCGCCAGGGTGCTCCTGGCTCCTCCTCTTCAGCAGGTAACCCCATAGAAATCTGCTTCTTATGGGGGCACTTGTGCAGGCTCACTCTATTGGCACAGACAGGGTGGCTCTCAGACCTGCCCCCCACTCTCTCATCACAGGGTTTAAGATAAAAAATGTCAGCCTTTACGACCACTTTAAAGTTATAAAAGAGTTGCTATTCAAATAAGAGAACAGAATGTTGTAAACAAACCTCTAAATTCCCCTAATTTTGGCTAAAGAAGAGGAGCAGAAGGCTTTGAAGTTGATTTTCTAAAGGCAAATATGCCGTTTACTTTTCAAATGCTAGCCTCAGAGTTAAGTGAAAAAGGTGAAGCTCTGCTGACTTCCATCATCCAATAAAATGCTAGCAAAAATGCAGTTTTTATCCTGCATGTGCTTGGTTATTCTTTGCAAAGTGAAGCTTCAAACCATTTTTGTCTTTCAATACCAAGTTAATTTATATTTCTAGAAGAACTTAACATGTTAAAACTTTAGCTCAATACTGATTATACATGCTGGTATCAGAATAGAAGCAGGCTACATGCTTTCTGATTTTCTGTAAATGCTTTACTTTATTATGTCTAGGGAGGAAGCGTGCCATTTTATATTTGCTTAAAAAAATTATGAACAAATATAAAAAATAAAGATTGGTATATAGATTGGTTGATAATTTTGATGTACATTATCTATGAATCAGCCCACTCCACTTCAAATGTCAGTCTGTACAAATTTGTTTATCTCAAGTATATCCTCTTTGTTATATTTTTAAGTCGTGGAATGCAAGAGCATATTTTTCCATTAACTGCAAAATTACTGTTATTGTCAAAATTTTCCAAGATCTATGGCATTTTATCCCACAGAGATTTTACTTGCTGCTTGCAAAATTGCTCAAGAGACTGTTTGCCGTGACATCTGAAGAATTAATAAACTCTTATCACAGTTAATCCATATAAATACTGAACTCCACTGTATCGATTTAATACTTACACCTGCATTTCCCAAAAGGTATTTGTCACAGCAACTTTAAAGACAGTGATGAGAAAAAGGCCTCTCGTTTTTTTGTTTGTTCTGCTACAGGAACTAAAAATTTGGTTACTGGTTTAGTAATTGTGTAAAAAGGTAAGTTGCATGTATTCATTTAAAAACCAGAGTTAAAGGTCTGCAGAATTTTTTTCCAGCCAAGTTAATTTCCAATATCTATGTTATAAAAGTATGCCTCTACAAGGAAAGGGAGAACAGCAGCAACAAACCTTCAGCACCGGTTTATAGGAAGGAAGAAGCACTAGTGATTGCTCTAAGCAGAATGCGTATTTCTTTTGAGGTCAAGATGCACATCCCACAGTGATGGGATCATCATGAATTATAAA
Source organism: Aquarana catesbeiana (assembly GCF_042186555.1). Classification (NCBI taxonomy): domain Eukaryota; kingdom Metazoa; phylum Chordata; class Amphibia; order Anura; family Ranidae; genus Aquarana; species Aquarana catesbeiana. The sequence goes on along the minus strand of NC_133325.1, from coordinate 737,357,077 downwards.
TCATCATAAATGACCAGACAGGTTGATTGCCATTAAATGACAGAGGATATCCATATGTTGACAGTATTCCACTCAGTTACCTACCCACCACATGTTTTCTTGCAATTATTAAATAATGAATAATAAAGTTCTTAACCACCTCAATAAAGGGCACTTACACCCCCCTTCCTGCCCGGACCAATTTTCAGCTTTCAGCGCTCTCACACTTTGAATGACAATTACTCAGTCATGCAACACTGTACCCATATGACATTTGTGTCCTTTTTTCACACAACTAGAGCTTTCCTTTGGTGGTATTTAATCACTAGTGAGTTTTTTTATTTTTTATGCTATAACTAAAAAAAGACCGTAAATTTTTCTTCATACATTTATATCTTTGGTAAAAATAACTCAGATAAGTGTATATTATTTGGTCTTTGTGAAAGTTATAGAGTCTACAAACTATGGTGCCAATCACTGAAAATTGATCCTATCTGATCACACCTGATGTACTGAAGGCCTATCTCATTTCTTAAGACACTAAGTCTGGAAATTACAAATACCCCTCAAATGACCCCTTTGTGAAGATTTTTTTTTTACATATTTCATATTAACAGGTTATTTCTCTCACAGAGCATACACATACAACAAATTACAACCCAAAATACATTCTGCTACTCTTCCTGAGTATGGCGATACCACATGTGTGAGACTTTTACACAGCGTGGCCACATACAAAGGCCCAACATTGAGGTAGCACCTTCAGGCTTTCTACGAGCATAAATGACACGTCTCATTTCTCAACCACCTATTACACTTTTGAAGGCCCTGGAGCATCAGGACAATGGAATTGCCCACAAAATGACTGCATTTTGGAAAGCAAGCTCCCCAACATATAATCTATGAGGCATAATATGTCTTTTGAACAGTTCACTTTTTTCCAGAAGTTTTTGGAAAATGTGGAAAAAAAATGAAACCGCTTTTTTTACACAAAGTTGTCAATTTATAAGATATTTCTAACACATAGCATGTATATAGCAAACATTACACCCCAAAACACATTCAGCTACTCATCCCGAGTATGGCAATACCACAAGTGTGAGACTTTTACACAGCCTGGCCACATACGGAGGCCCAACATTGAAGTAGTACCTTAAGGCGTTCTAGGAGCATAAATTACACATCTCATTTCATTCCTACCTATCACACTTTTGAAGGTCCTTGGGCACCAGGACAATGGAATTACCCACAAAATTACCCCATTTTGGAAAGCAAACACCCCAAAGCATATTCTATGAGGCATGGTCTGCGGGTACTCTGATGAGCTGGTGACAGTTATTCGGGTACACTGATGGGCTGGTGACAGGTATTCGGTTACTCTGATGGCCTGGTGACAGGTACTCGGTTACTCTGATGGCCTGGTGACAGGTACACGGGTACTCTAATGGGCTACAGATAGGTACTCGGGTACTCTGATGGGCTGGTGACTGGTACTTGGGTACTCTGAAGGGCGGTGACAGGTACTCAGATGGGCTGTGACAGGTACTCAGGTATTCAGATGGGCTGTGATAGGTACTCAGATGGGTTGTGACAGGTACTTAGGTACTCAAATTGGTTTGACAGGTACTCAGGTACTCAGATGGTGTCACGGTAATACTTACAGTGGGCCCACAGGTGAGCAGGTGACACGGGATCCCCCAGGGCATGGAGTCTAAGGGCCAGCCGGTATTCTGCCAGGGACCCCCTCATGAGGGTTTGGGCTTAGCTGCGTGCTGACCCCAGTTCACAACCCCTGAGTTCACCCTACTCGCTAGGGAAGTACCAGGAGACACTGTCAGACAAGGATGGATGGATGAAGCAAAAGGAGAGCTGGATTGAGGACCAGTGGCCTGAGCAGGGAGACATGGAAGGCGTTGGGTATCCAGAGATGAGAGGGCAGACGGAGCTTGAAAGAAACTGGATTGATCTGATGGAGAATGGGAAATGGACCAATGAAGTGAGGGGCAAATTTCATTGAGGGGACCCGGAGTCGGATGTGCTTGGTAGAGAGCCAAACTCTATCGCCAAACAGGAACTTAGGAGCCGGATGGAGATAATGATCTGCTGCCGTTTTATGCCTGGAAGTAACTAGATGAAGATTCCCCAAGACTGCTTTCCAGACTGAGTTGAAGGACCTTTGGGTCTCAGCTGCTGCTGGTACAAGAGGAGAAATGGGAACAGGAAAGGGAACAGATGGATGCTGCCCATAAACAATGAAGAAGGGAGATTTTCCAGAACTGGCATTGGAGTGATGGTTCAAGGCAAACTCTGCCCAGGGCAAAAGGTCTACCCAGTCATCTTGGTGGACTGATGAAGTCACGGAGAAAACGTTCTACATTTTGATTGACATGTTCCATTTGCCCATTGGACTGGGGATGAAAGGCAGATAAAAAATCCAATTTAATCCCTAAGGAGCTGGCCAAGGCTCTCCAAAACCGAGCAGTAAATTGAACTCCTCTGTCAGAGACGATATGAGAAGGCATCCCATGAAGATGAAAAATCTTCTTAATGAAAGTTGTGGCAAAACTGGGAGCAGAAGGTAGACCCGGGAGAGGAATCAAGTGGCATATTTTGGAGTACCAATCCACCATTACCCAGATGACTGAAGAACCTGTTGAGGGAGGCAGATCTGAGATAAAATCCATGGAAATACAACGCTAAGGTATATCGGGCACTGGTAAGGGCAACAGCAACCCAGCAGGGGCAGACGTGGAAGATTTGGATAGTACACAAACCCCACAAGCTTGAACGTATTCCTTGACATCCTTACGAAGAGAAGGCCACCAATAATGATGCTGAAGGAGATCACAAGTACGAGGTATGCCAGGATGTCCAGAGAACTTGAAGTCATGTGCCCAAGCAAGGAGTTTGGGACGAAGTGCGGGAACTACAAAAGTTTTACCTGGAGGAGGCTGCGTAGACTGGAGCTGAGTAGTGGCTAGAATACGATGCAGAGGGATGATGGGACCAGGATCTAAGTGATTCTCAGAATCATTGACATCAAACGACCTGGACAAGGCATCGGCTCAAAGGTTTTTGGCACCTGGAAGAAAAGTAATGTTAAAATTGAAGCGGGTGAAAAAGAGGGCCCAGCGAACTTGACGTGGGTTCAAGCATTTTGCGGATTGTAAATACTGCAGATTTTTATGATCAGTATAGATGGTAATACAATGGGGAGAACCCTCTAGAAGATGTCGCCATTCTTGAAGAGCTAGTTTAATAGGGAGTAGCTCACGGTCCCCAATGGTGTAGTTCTTCTCCGCATCAGAAAACTTCTTGGAAAAGAATCTGCAGGGCTGAGACTTGCCCTTCTGAGCTTGGAACAGGACAGCACCAACTCCTACTGAAGAGGCATCTACCTCCAAAGAAAAGGGTTTAGTAACGTCTGGATGTAGGAGAATTGGGGCGGAGGGGAAGGCTGCCTTGAGTTTGAGGAAAGCATCAATGGCTTCAGGGGACCAGAGCCGAGCATTGACACCCTTGCGGGTGAGAGATGTAATAGGGGCCGCCAAGGTGGAGTAGTTACCAATGAATTGACGATAGTAATTGCTGAAGCCCAAAAAGTGTTGGGTGGCTTGAAGACCAGAGGGCTAGGGCCACTCGGAGATGGCCCGAAGTTTGGCTGGGTCCATGAGGAAATCCCTGAGATGAGATTATGTAGCCCAGAAATGGAACATGTGTTTGTTCAAATAGACATTTCTCCAATTTTGCATATAGACAATTGCCCGTAGATGCTGTAGCACAGCTTTCACATGAAGGGTAAATAAGTCTGGTGAGAAAATAAGAATGTCATCCAGATATACAATAACACAGACATACAGAAGGTCGCAGAAGATCTCATTAACAAAATTTTGGAAGACCGCTGGGGCATTGCATAAGCCAAAGGGCATCACAAGATACTCATAATGTCCGTCCCTGGTGTTAAAGACGGTCATTCATTCGTCTCCTTCCCAGATTCTTATTAAATTATAGGCCCCTCTAAGATCCAATTTAGTAAAATAATGAGAACCTTCGCAGTCTGTCAAAGAGTTCTGAAATTAAAGAAGAGGGTATCGGTTCTTCCCGGTGATGGCGTTAAGACCCCTGTAGTCGATGCAAGGACGGAGTGAACCATCTTTTTTCGCTACAAAGAAGAACCAGGCAGGTGAGTTAGAGTTTCTGATGAAACCCTTTTGCAGGTTTTCCCAAATTTATTCAGACATGGCTTGTTTCTCAGGGATAGATAGAGGGTACACTCGGCCTCGGGGAGGAGAGGTCCCAGGTAAGAGATCAATGGAGCAGTCAAAGTCTCTGTGAGGGAGAAGCGATCAGAAGACTTTTTGCAAAAAACATCTCAGAAGGACTGATATTGGGCAGGCAACATGGGAGTTGTGGAGGTCTCAGCTAGAGGAATGAAAGGAGGAGGTAGCACCTTGGAAATACATTGTTGCTGACACAGAGAACCCCAAGCCAATACTTGTCCAGAATTCCAGTCAAGACGCGGGGAGTGTTTCTGCAACCATGGAAGGCCCAGGGTGATGGGACTGGAGGATTTAGGCAGAATTAGGAAAGAGATCTCCTCACCATGCAAAACCCCAATGTGTAACTCAATAGGAGGGGTTTTAAACCGGATGGGACTCATAGGCAAGAAGGAGCCATCTACTGCGGTCATGGAGAGGGGTATAGCCAAGGCAACAAAAGCAATGCCCAACTCAGAAGCTAAAGATTGTTCAATGAAATTTCCGGCAGCACCAGAGTCCACGTATGCAGAGAGTTGATAGGCATTTTGAGCCCAGTGGAGAGCCACAGGAAGGGTGAAACAAGGGAAGCGAACAAAATTAACAGATCGGTCTAGATCACCTCCTTCTGAGTGAGCTAGACCCTAGAGTTTCCCGGACGGACTGAACAGGAGTTCAAAAGATGTCCTTTATTGCCGCAGTAAAGGCACAAGCCCAATCCCATGCATCAGGCACGTTCCTCAGGAGTGAGGAGGGTTCGCCTAAGCTGCATAGGTTCTTCCAACTTGTGAGAGGTTGAAGATGGTGAGGATTCCACAGGTCTTTGGACTACCTGTGCTGGACGACCAGCAGGGGGATGACTGGTTCTGGATTTCTTGGCCCGCTCCTGGAAGTGAATGTCTATTTGAAGGCTTAATGCGATTAAGTCATCCAATGTGGTAGGAATGGTGCGTCCAGCGAGTTCATCCTTGACACGCTTAGATAGGCCTTGCTAGAAGGTAGCAGTAGGGGCCTCATTATTCCATTTGAGTTCAGCGGCCAGCGTAAGGAATTGAACTGCATATTGGCCAACTGTAATTCCTTGCTGACAAAGACGAAGGAGGGCCCCAGCAGCTGAAGACACTCTGCCGGGCTCATCAAAAGTTTTCCGAAATGCATCTAAAAAGAGCTGGAGGTCAGGGAGGCCCAAGCTAAAGCATCACCGGAGAGGAGAGAGATGATATATGCGACTTTGGTGCGATCAGTTGGAAAATGGTGGCTGGAAAGTTCAGAGTGGATGGAATACTGATTAATGAAGCCCCGACAAGCCTTAGGGTCGCCAGAAAAAAATGAAGTGGCGATGGCAGATGCAGGGAGGGATTGCCAGGTGTAGCAGGTAACACGGGAGCAGCTGAAGCAGAAGCAGGAACAAGAAGAGCTGAAGTTGCAGCGAGTTGGAGACGATCCAGACGGGAGCCAAGATCCTGAAGAACCAGCATTATTTGCTCTTGATTTGCTTGCTGGGAGTTAAGTCTCTGAACTAGATGTTGCATTTATTCCTCGGTCAGTGGCCGATTCTCAAAGGCGCTCATGGCTTGAGCAAACTGTCACAGTACTACTTACAGTGAGCCCACAGGTGAGCAGGTGAAACGGAATACCCCAGGACGTGGAGTCTAAGGGCCAGCCGGTATTTTGCCAGGGACCCCCTCACGAGAGTTTGGGCTTAGCTGCATGCTGACCCGAGGTCATGACCCCTGGGAAGTATCAGGAGACACTGTCAGACAAGGATGGATGGATGAAGCAAAAGAAGAACCGGATAGCGAGCCAAGGTCAGGGCGGGCTGCAGACAACGTAATCAGAACAAGCCGAGTCAGTACACAAGAGATCAGTTCACAAGAGGTCAGGTTTAAGGCAGGTTACACAAAGGGAGCTCCGAAACAAATGTTGCTCAAGCAACCAGTAGCTGGTTTGAAAGGGATTTAAATAGGGAAGCACATGAGGGGCTGGACAGGAATTAGCAGGAAGGAATCATATATTAGGGAACAGGTGTGGCCGGCGACACCCATAGCTGTAGAATGCACAAAGCAGAACACAAGCTAATGGAACAACAGGTGCCAGCCGGCCTACAGCAGTAAAGGTGAGACACAGATCAGCTCCGCAGCTGATCTATGACAGATGGGCTGTGACAGGTACTCAGATGGGTTGTGACAGGTACTCAGATACTCAGATGGGCTGTGACAGGTAATCAGATGGGTTGTGACAAGTACTCGGGTACTAAGATGAACTGTGATAGATACTCAGATGGGCTGTGACAGGTGCTCAGGTTCTCGTGTACTCAGATGAACTGTGACAGGTACTCGGGTACTTGGCTACTCAGATGAACTGTTACAGGTACTCAGGTACTCGGGTACTCAGATGAACTGTGACAGGTATTTGGCTACTCAGATGGACTGTTATGTCACGTACACATGAGCGGACTTTCCGGCAGACTTGGTCCGGCAGACCGGACACCGTCGGACAATTCGATCGTGTGTGGACTCCAGCGGACTTTTTTTCCCAAAAGTCAGACGGATCTAGAGATAAAACATGTTTCAAATCTTTCCGACGGACTCGAGTCCGGTCGAAAAATTTGCTCATCTGTATGCTAGTCCGACGGACTAAAACCGATGCTAGGGCAGCTATTGGGTACTGGCTATCAACTTCCTTATTTTAGTCCGGTCATACGTCATCACGTACGAATCCGTCGGACTTTGGTGTGATCGTGTGTGTCCAAGTCTGTTCGTTTGAAAGTCCGGCGGATGTACGCTGCAAAGTCCATCGGAAAGACTGTCGGACCTATTCCGTCGAAAAGTCTGCTCGTGTGTACACAGCATTACAGGTACTGAGGTACTCAGGTACTCAGATGGACTGTGACAGGTACTCAGTTACTCGGTACTCAGATGAACTGTGACAGGTACTTTGATGTGTGGTGACAGGTCCTCCTTATTGGGGGAATCAGTGTGATTGGTGTACACTGTAAGCGGTAACAACATGTTACCGCAATCTCCTTCTCACACACGATCGGTGTGTGAGGAGGAGAACCCGGTAACATCTTGTTACCGCTCTGTGTTTACATTTAGTGATCGACTGTAAAAGGATCACAGCCGATCACGTGGTAAACAGACGCTGACCAATGGCTGTTTACCAGCATTGGTGACGAGCAGTGTTCCTGGGAACGCGCGAGCCACCGACGTGCACGCACAGCGTGCTCGCGCGCATGTGCCGTGCAATGTGGGGTGGTACCATCTGTGATCGGCCACGACTATATCACGGCTGATCACATAGTAAACAGCCATGCCCTCGGTGGCGAGCGGTGTCTCCGTGACACGTTACCACCGAAGGTAAAGGGCTGTGCGCACACAATTGCGTGCATGCCCGGTTTAAATGGATGGACATCATATGACGCCCACCCAAAATGAGAGCCACACCACCTGGCCATCATATGACAGCCGGCGGGCGGCAAGCGTTTAAACAACTGTGATTTTTATTCAACTCATACAAAAGAATGCTTTATTGCAAAGGTTAAATGTTTGTTATGTTTATGGGTAGAGGACAAGGCAGTAATACTTATCTTATTTCCAGTGATCTTCTCTATGAAGCTTCAGGCTGTGGCAGGCCCTCACCCTCCTTGTGCAAAATGCATAACTTGTGGTCCTGCATTGTATGTAATGATGTCAGTGTGTATAATACAGAAGGATTATAGTTTATTACTCAACACCCAACCTAATGAGCTTTTAACACTTGCGATTTGGGGAGGCCCCACATCTCTGAGTTTGTTTTTCTGTTGTTTATAGATAGTCAAAGTTTATTGAACATTTTTAGTACCAAACAAAGTAAGGAAACTGTACAGGGAGTTGAAGTTTACCACAGGAAATGACCAGACAAAAGACTACACAATCTCTGAGAGAAAATATCAACAACCAATTATGGTCCAAAAGTGTCCCACATTGTAAATTGGTTCATGTGGGAAACACAAGGTTGAGAGGGGCATAAGTAGATGGCACCAAGTATATACCTATATATATTCTGTGTATTAAGGGAAGGGTTTCTGGGGGGGGGGAGTAACAGAATGGAGAGAAGATATGTGGGCAAACAAACTACAACAGCATGTTGTCTGGGCTTTATGTTGTTGCCCACTTATAGAAGCACTGGATGGTGGGGTTATCTTGAATCAAGATGTTCCATTGCTAACAATGGCCATTAGAACAGATAGAAAGCTGTTGGCATGAACAGCATGAGCTGTAGTATGTGTCACAAATCAGCTGTGGAGCTGATCTGTGTCTTACTGGTTGCATACATTTTTTACCTTTTGCTTCTGTAGGTCTGCTGGCACCTATGGTTCCACAAGCTTGTGCTCTGCTCTTGCTGCATTGCCTTAGCAGCTGTGGGTGTCACCGACTTCATCTGATGGTTAATATACCTTCCTTCTTACTACTTCCTGTCCAGCCTCCCATGGGTCTCCCAATTTAAATTCCACTCAGACCAGTTTCTGATTTCTTGAGTAACATTTGTTCCTGAGCCCCTTCTGTGCAACCATTTCTAACCTGACTTCTTGTGAACTGATCTCTTATGTACCGACTTGGCTAGTTCTCTGGATTATGTTTGTCTGCTGCCTGCCCTGACCTTGGCTCGTTATTCGGCTCTCCTTCTGCTCCATTCATCTGTGCCTGCACTGTCTCTTTGGGTACTCTCCCAAAATCCCATGAGGGGGTCCCTTGAAAAAAAACACTGGCTCTTAGATTCTATGTCCTGGGGGACCACTGTCACCTGCTCATCTGTGGGCTCACACCAGTAGCACCGTGACAGTAGGGTTATAACATAGTACCAAGAATTTCCACAAGAGAAGAGGGGGTATTTCAATCTGTAAGTAGATGTCAGGAAATCCCAGCTCACCTTCTTATATTATATGGATTGTGTTGTCACAGGCCTCTCCAAAGGGGTCAGACTTACTTGTTGGGTGTGATTCAAAGAGGGGATATAAGATTGGATTCTGTTAGTGATAAGTTTAGCAAAAAACATAAAATATGGTGCACATTTACTAGAGAGTTTGGGTGGTACCTAGGACACAGGGTGGCATCCTTCCCTTCTTTAGGATCAAGGAGAGATGAGATTATTAGGCTTGTGCTGAGAAATGACAGGTGGCTGATATATCATTAAAGGTGGTCTCAAGTCTAGGTGAAAGGCTCTCAGCCTGTACTTTTACAACACGGTGATGAGGAGAGGGTTTGTTGTATTTCTAGGGAAGAGAACCATGCTGTAAGGGCCTCTAATGCTTTCTGGGGGAGGGTAGGAGGTATAGTTCTGAAAACATGGCTGGGCATTTGGTGAGTGATGGGAGGATGTTGGAGATTTTATGTTGTATAGGTCTGAATAGTGTATATGAAAGTGAAAAATGATGTTTGAAGAACTACAAGTGATTGTGCCCCAAGGAGCAGTATGTATGATTGCATTTGATTAGGATGAATGAATATTGCTAACATTTCCCACACTTAATTCTGTACTCACGGAAAGTTCTAACAAAGTAATATTTATGTTTAGTGTAGGATTGATCTGAGATAGTTTGAAGCTCTGACTTGGGCTTTGAGTTGGATTTTAATTATTTGTTATTGGAGTTTAAAAATAAAGTGTGTCCTTTCTCCCGCTTAAAGAAAAGGAAAACAAATAACAGGGGTTAGCAAGTCCCACCTGCCAACTCATATGTCACTAAGTACCTATAGATTGCTCCTAGAGGGTGCCTAAAAAAACAGATCCCCTCCCTCCTTCAAACAACTACTTTTGTTTTTTGGCTGCAGTGTTTGGGTCAACTACATATTTACGATTGCTATGTTGCATAACGACTGTTTACCAGACACTCCAATTTTAGAGTGGATGTGAACTGGTGGCTATTTGGAGCCAAATTACATTTATAATGTCCAGTAGATCAGGCTTTATTTTTTTATCTTGCTATCATAATCATGTGTGTGCCAATATCCACAGAACTAATATAAAATATAGAATATATATTTGTCAATCACTTTTTCAAATATTGATTAGTTTATTTGATTACCTGCATAAAATTTATAGATCTATCTAATACCATTAAAGCCCAACTGAAGTTACTTTAGGATTCAGCAAAATTTCAAGCTAACATTGCCTTGCATGTTTTTTTTTTATCTGTTTTTTTGGGAATTCTAGAAAGATTGTCACAATACATTTATGTTAATTGTTTAGATGCCAAAAGAATCTGTAATTTGGTTTAGTCGTTTGTGTAATTATTCTTATTTTTGTGCTAGAAACTTGTTGATTTTTGCTTGTTCAATAACATTTTCTCTCTAAGCTGTACTATAGGAAATCTGCCAAATATACAGATGAAATACCCATAAAATAAATTTTTTTACTTGCCAAAAAATTTTTATTTCTGTCTATCTCGTCCTAAGATTTACACGCTATTCCACACATCACAGCCCTGTCTGGCAGGACAGGAGACCTGAATTATCTTTAAAGGATAAGTTCACCTTTGGGAACACGTTCCACCCATTTTTAGGGTAGAACATGTAACTTGTTACCAATGCTGCAGTTGCTGCCCGCTACTCTCCCTCCCTGTGGCAACAGTATGGGGAAAAGTGTCCCATATTAGCTGTCACTTTTTAAAACCAGCTCGGCCGCACAGGGCTGCGCCCACCGTTATTCCTTCACACAGCCCTGTGTGTAAATGAACTGCAAGCTCTGACATCCTTTGCAGTTGTTGGCTTGAAGTTCTCAATGAACTACCTACAGTGCTGTGGAGCGCCATGGTAGTTCATTGATTTCTTCCTGTCTGTGCATCTGCCTGCCCGTACGGGATGTACGGGTACACAGATATACTGACAGATCTGAAGGAGACCTGCATGGCACCAGCTGCTTGTGCAATGCTTTACAGGCTCCAAAAGAAAAAAATAATAAATGCATATTTCTTTACCTGCCTTCTAAAAGGTGAACTTTTAATACAGTTAAATAACACTTAAAGGTCTCCACCTCATTCCTGGGCAGCAACAAGAGAAGCAGCACACTAAAGACCTCATCAATTTGCCACTTTGCATGCTCATTGCATTGCTGCACAGCTGACTAATTGTGCTGCCTCTTCCTATCTTTTACCCTCCAAGAATGTATTAAAACATGAATGCAGGTGCTAGGAGGCCTCACAAGGTGCCTGCACATTAGTACTGCACACTTAGTAAGGTCTCTTTATTACAATGCTTTGTACTTCAGTGTGTTTTACAAAGTGCTACTAATCAACTTTCAGTACAATCCAGACATTACCACCTTCATTTGCCAAGAACCTACAGTAATACCAGTCTTAACAATGCTTATTTTATAAACAGTCTTTGAAATACAATTCCAATTTATTATCAGAATTTCCTTTAACACCATCCTTTACAATATAACTGATTAGGTTTTAAAAGGCAAAAAAATAAACTAAAACAAAGATAGTATGTTTGAAGTGAAGACGTTCACTTGTAGCAAAGGAATTTTAGAGTATTAAAAATTAACAAATAGAAATGCAACACATACATTATGTGGAGGCAACAACTGATAGGACATTACTGATAGACAGTGCACGTACCAGCAATAATGTTGGGTTTTGGTGGCATTATAAACTCATACATAGTTGGTTCAGATTGACCAAGCCTATTTGCTGCTATAATCTGAACTTCATATTCCATATTCCACTGTAGGTGCTCTAGAACTATATGATCTTTATTTCCAAGAAACTTCTTCTCAAGCCATTGATCTTCTTTGTCTTTCTGTGGAAAAAAAAACAGACTGTATATAGTTCATACAATGAGGAATGTCATAGTTAACTGTAAATCAACACAGTAGGAACTAATACATAAGCACTGAAATACGAGCTGACATACAGTATATGAAGGCATGCATTTATGTACCAATTATTACCTAAAGACCATCATTTTAGATTTGATTTGCTCAATGATTGCTACTTAAATAGCCTTTTGCTGACATTCAAGGCTGAGGTATTATAAATAGCCACTGTCCTATGCTGATTAGGAGATTTGGGCTCAGCTCAGACATGATGTCCTAATCTACCTCAGTCTTCACCTATAGATAACTGTTTGGGAATGCTTATAAAGTTTACCCTCTACTGGGGTGGCCCTGGAAGTGGTTTATGGAGACTAGAAACAACAAGGGCACACCTAGGCAAGTCAGCTTCTGAGTGAAATCATAAAACAGAAATTAGGAGTGGGCCAGGGTCAAAGCAGAAGAGTTGACAATCAGTCAATTAATCCAGGGGGGTTAGACAAGAATCAGTATAGTAATGGTTTAATAGTCACGTTTAATAGTCAGAGCAAGTTAAATCAGCAACAAAAATACAGGTAACAGGCAGGACACCCAAAAGTCATGAAATAAACTCTATATCAAGTAACTACTGAGAGAGGGTAGGTCCCTTTAAAGAGGTGGAGACCATTTACAAGTATGCCAGGAGAGGTAGGTACAAATGTGTGGTCAGACAGATGTTCTCACAAAGGAGTGATTCATCTGCTGGCAAGGAAGTTAGCTTCAGGATGCCTAGCAACCAAGACATGTTTCTCACGCAACTGCATCTTGTACGCCTAATGATATTGTTCCTCATAAAGTCTTTATTTAATTTTTTTAAAGATTTTTTGTTGGCATTTTTCTCTTCTAGCAAGGAGAAAATGATACACTGAACAGGTAGTTTTTTCTCAATTTAAAGGGAGAGAGAGTACAGAGGCAAGCTGTACAGGTACTAATCACTGTGATAGCTGATCAAGGGCAATCGCAGTTCCCAACTCCTGATATTTAGTTTAAGACTCAGCGAGACGAGATGGCGCTCCCAGCACAAATACAGGTAAGCATGTATGCAGTTTCATGAAAGAAGGCTCACTTCACTAAGGCCATATATGTGCATACACTCCTTAGCAAGGCTTTACAGAGGAATTTCCTTAATTTCCTTACTTTGAAATGTCCTCTCACATTCTGTTTTAGCTACAGTACAGAAAATGAAGGTAAATCTCATTAATGGGATGACAATAGCAAAACAAAAACCCTAACAGGGGTTTTAACCATCTACTACACTATTGAAAAAAAAATTGTCTTTTAATATACTTTAATTCTCCATTTGACTAAAGTTCACTTTTTAAAGTTCCCTTGTTCAACAGCATAGGTATATTTGTACTAATATAACTATTATATTGTTTAGAAAAAATAATTAAATTCAGCTCACACCATGAATTTCAAAATATTCAACATACAGTGCTCTTTATTCTTTCAAAACCCCACAGTTAAAGTTGTTTACAAGCAAGAGACTCCCCAAAATATATACAAAACATATTCAGCTCACATGGGAATGGACTGAACAATGCAAATGAGACAATTATAATAACTACTTAAAATACAAAATCATCTAATTCACAGACTGAAGATAAAGTGTAGTAGTACTTACATTACAAAACCAATTACATACAAGAGCTCCCTTTGGCCACAGTTAAATTGAAAATAGAAAATTGTTGCAATTAATTGTAAACTGTAAATAGCTAGCTTTGCACCTGATAGAATATGTTAAGAATATACAGTATGTGCTATTTGACAAGGGCATTGAAGCAGATTCATATAAGTTGAAGTTGTAAATCAAATAGTTTTCTACCAAATAGCTTACTCCATGTAAAAACTAGATGAAGACTATTGAAAAGTACACTGACAATGAATAGGATTCTCCAAAAAATTACAGAACAACATTGATCATAACACAAAGTAAAGCAATAAAACATATGTTTTAGTCTACAATTTACCATGTTCACATTTTACTAATAGTGTTTAAGCTGTAAATAAAAAAAAAACATAAAAGTTACGTAATATATATTTTAAAAATGTATTTGTCTTTAGTTCATTATTAAGATAAGCTAAACACCAACTTTTATAACAAATAGTTACACAAGGGATATAAGATTTTTATTTATTAGCTTAGGAATTATTATTCAGTGATTTAGAAGTGATCTTGAGAGTTTTCATTATCAGATATTCTTTTCTGCTCCCTATGAACAAATGTTTCATCATACACTTTTTTTTTAATTCTCTTTATTAATTTTCCAATATACATAACAACACATACATTCAAATTCTTTCTTTACTGAGCTCTCGCAGGATCTTCTACATATCTCTTCCATGTATCTACATTTACATTTAAATAACAGTCACATTCTACCCAGTTAAAAACCCTTACCCTGGTGTGGTTTGTATACCCATTCGTTCTCTTATCTAGAATCACTTCCTATTTTGCTTTCTGACTTTATATACATTTGTTCATGTTCAACTTCTTTCCTATGTTTTTATTACCGTATATTTAATCTATGGGTTGTTTGGAGTCAGTTGTAGGTTCTGCTATCCAACTAGATCAGACTTTTTTGAAATAAATATAAAAAGTTAAAATCTTCATTTTTATTAAATTGATATGTCCCAATAGCAAAAAGGGTAGGGTCTCCCATGTTTTTAGTTTTTTTCCTAACCTCCTTGTGACAGAACCCACTGTCACTGTGTGTTTTGGAAGGGACTGTGGGCTGGCCTCCTGCCCACAGACTATGGCCCAGAAGAGACTGAGAGACTTGGGGACAAAATGACATTGAGATAATGTAATGTAATGCTACATCCCTTCTCCCCCATCCCCCCTCTTGTTGCTGTGTTTAATTGTGTTGGGTCATGGCATGTAGACAAAGCTCTGTTTAAAGGTGTATATTTTTGTATTTAATAAACAGTTTATGCTCTGCATGTTTAACCCTCAACACCTGGGTGGCTTGTCTCGTGATTGAGGGGTTAAGGGCTGGTTATGGCAAGTCTGCAGGCTGCGGGTTCATTTGGAGAACAGGAGACACAGGTCTGGCGGAGGTGCCCAGCAGAGGTATCCAAGATCCGTCACAGTGGTGGCAGCAGTGGGATGTCTCCTGCAGTCCAGGCCATCCAAACCACCACGAGATCCGGTCAGCCACTGAGGAGCGATACGGGGACCAGCCAGCATGAGAGCAGAGCTCAGGAGGAGGCTGCAAGGCATGCAAAAGCAACATCGGGGACCAGCGACAGAGCACACCATGCTCGGCTGGGGGGATGTGATCCGCCGGCAACTCTGGCAAGAGACACTAAGCCACGAGCAACACCATCAGGGGAAGGTCCTTCTCTCCTCCACAGAGATGTACTAGACGCAGTACCATATGCGAGAGGTGTTCCTGAGGGAACGACCGTGAGATGAGTGGAAGACGGAGCTCGGAAGATTGGTCCGGGGGAGATGAGGCTGGATGCCAGCTGCAGAGCCCTCCGGTGATCGCGGCTCAACTGTGGCCAGGTACAGCAGATGGCAGCCTGACAGAAGGCATTGGCTACAGCGGCGTAGGGATGCTCCATCAAAAAATGTACAAAGACCCAGACTTGAGGTGAGATGAGATGAGGTGCTGGACCTCCCCGAAGAGGTTTGTGACCTGGAGGAATTGGAGTTCCTGGTTGAGCAGGAATGGGAGCTCGAGATTGCCTACATGCAGCTGTTTGATGGTGATCAGCAGCCCGGCATGGCTCCCATTGCCTAGGACTGTCCGGGAGAAATAGAGGACAGTCACAAAGAGCACATGGGGCCAGGTGTGCCCCTACGTTTTCCCATCCTAACCACAATGGAAGAAGTGGCGATGATACAGAGGGCACTTCGAGTGCTAGAATGCCGGAAAGCATCAGAGGTTCCCCAGGCAGCGAGACAAGCTAATAGCATAAAAGTCTCGGAAGGGGGAGTTGAGATGGGCGCTGGAAGGCTGGTAGATGGTGATCAGCAGCAAGTCCAGCGTATCACATCTGGTGCACCAGCAGAAGCGCTGGCTACGAGGCAGAGCACCCCTGGCCTCTGCCCACCCTCTGAGTTAGATCCAGGGAGTCTGAGGAATGATCTCAGTGAGCTATTTCCCCAGCAGCAGATATCCCCACTGGGAGGGGAGAAAGCAATTCTCCCTCTCCAGCACTTGGACACTACCCCAGTGTTTATCCCCCCAGAAGAAGAGCTGGCTACAGGACAGAGTGCCACTGGCCCCTGCCCAGCCCTCAGTATGTTTTTGGAGGGTTTGGGAGACAGCCCCTGTCAGAAGTCACCCCAGCAGCTGGTCACAGAACCGGGAGGGGCAAAAACCCTTCCCCCTCTCCAGCAGCTGAACTCTACCTTTGTATATGTCCCCCCAGAAGAAGTGCTGGCTAAGGGGCAGAGCACTGTCGGTCTCTGCCCAGTATCAGAATAGGAGATGGAGAGTCCGGGAGATAGTCCCTGCAAGATACCTCCCCAGCGGCTGGTAACTACAACAGGAGAAAAGCAAGTACCTTTTCCTCCCCAACAGCTTAGCACTACCAGCCTATGCTCCCTACCACCTGAAGCACTGGCATCGGGGCAGAGGATTATTCAGCTCCCCCCAATACCTACAACCCAGCCCCGGATCAGGGGAGTGCGGACAGCTGTTCCCACTCTGCAGTGGCTGTTTTTATTCACGGGAGACCTGTATGTGCAGTTTTGCTCCCCAGCACCAGAGTTGTACTGTTTCTTTTTCTGTTTGCCTGGGGTGGGAGTTTGTGAATAACACAGGTCCAGACCAGTTGAGGGTCAGGAACCTGGTTAGTCTGTTTTTAAAAGGGGAGGCATGTGACAGAACCCATTGTCACTGTATGTTTTGGAAGGGACTGTGGGCTGGCCTCCTGCCCACAGACCTTTGCCCCCCCCCCTTGTTGCTGTGTTTAATTGTGTTGGGTCATGGCACATAGACAAAGGTCTGGAGACATCTCTCAGCAGGGGATGTGTAAGGAGGGGCTGCCTGCTTATCATAATCCCTTTATGTGTTTCAACTGTAGTTTCTGTTTCCATGTATAAGTGTTGAGTTCCCATTGGTTCTTCCTTGTCCTCTACCCCTTCTATGACAAGGCTAAGGGGAGTGTCCCTAATTGTGTTTAAAGGTGTATGTTTTTGTATTTAATAAACAGTTTATGCCCTGCATGTTTAACCCTCAACACCTGTGTGGCTTGTCTCGTGATTGAGGGGTTAAGGGCTGATTATGGCAAGTCTGCAGGCTGCAGGTGCATTTGGAGGACAGGAGACACAGGTCTGGCAGAGGTGTCCAGCAGAGGTATCTGAGATCCGTCACACTCCTGAACTACTGGAGTTAGATTGAGTGACACAAAATCACAGGCCTGTCATGAAATCATTAACCCTAGATATTTAAATTCGGTCACACATTGTAATGGCAGATTCTGGGAGGCTGTAGCATGTGCCCCCAGGTCTTAAACCCTGTAACTACTGAGTACCTATTCATCAGGTCCAATGCTCCCTGTAATGATGAACCAACATCATTTAGAAACAGCAGCATATCAACTGCATACAGGGCTACCCTCTCCTCCATCCCCATATTTTTTATAACATTCAATAGAGAGTCCAACAGGACCTGGAGCCTTTCCACTTGGAAAAGTACTTATGGCCTTCTTGATCTCCTCACTAGTGATAGGACCAACTAAAGCCTCTCTCTCTCTTTGTCCAACAACCACCCAAGTGCTATCCGATCCTATAAGGTGGACAGCTCCCCCAGCGGAAGTCAGAGGGGAGAGAAGAGGTATACAAAGAGCTATAATAATGCTTGAAGGTCTCTAAAACTTTTTGTTGGCTTAAATACGGTTTCCCCTTCGAAGATCCTAACTTCAGGTATAAGTGTAAATGGATGGTCATGTTGTGCCAGCATTGCCAAAAAATCTTCAATTTCTATCTCCTAATTCGAAAATTATTTTTATATTTTTTTGTCTATTTTTGTATAGATCTTCGTTGTTTCAGTCATATGTAAATGCAGATCTATTTGAGCAGCCATTAATAAATCAAAGTTATTCGTATTTGGATCAGAACCATAAATTCCCTTCTGGAGATCAAGCTGAATTTGTAAGGACCAAGTATTGATCTTTTGTCCCTTTCGAACCACCGCTATAGCTGAAATATATTGCCCTCACACAAATGCTTTAAAAGCATCCCATACAATATCTGGGGAAGATGATCCCACATTATTTTCTCAATATTCTGCTATCATTACTGGCATTTTTTCTGCTATATCAGGATAGGAAATCCTCTTGGGTCCCAATCGCCATAATGATGCATTTTTTGAGGCAGGAGTACAAATTGACAAAAGTAAAGTGCAATGATCCGAGAGGCCACTCGGTAAATATATTGTAAAAACCTTGTGCTACAGAAAAATAGTATGTGCAAATTTAATTAAAGCTTCTCCCCTGAAAGTGCAATGTGCTGACTTTAGTGTTGCATTGTATATCCCTGTATGTTGTGGTCATTCAGGTGCTTATCTAATAGTTTCTTGAAGCTATCAATGCTCCCCGCTGAGACCACCGCCTGTGGAAGGGAATTCCACATCCTTGCCGCTCTTACAGTAAAGAACCCTCTACGTAGTTTAAGATTAAACCTCTTTTCTTCTAATTTTAATGAGTGGCCACGAGTCTTGGTAAACTCTCTTCTGCGAAAAAGTTTTATCCCTATTGAGGGGTCACCAGTCCGGTATTTGTAAATTGAAATCATATCCCCTCTCAAGCGTCTCTTCTCCAGAGAGAATAAGTTCAGTGCTCGCAACCTTTCCTCATAACTAAGATCCTCCAGACCCTTTATTAGCTTTGTTGCCCTTCTTTGAACTCGCTCCATTTCCAGTACATCCTTCCTGAGGACTGGTGCCCAGAACTGGACCGCATACTCTAGGTGCGGCCGGACCAGAGTCTTGTAGAGCGGGAGAATTATCGTTTTATCTCTGGAGTTGATCCCCCTTTTAATGCAATGTGTTGAAATGGCATGTGATAGGGGGTGCTAGTATAAGTGCTATACAAAAAAACTCAGCCTCCGCTCAGCATCTGGCATGTTTTCCACTGCCGTGGTGTTGGTAAACCGGAAGTGGGTTACTGGAAGTGACGTGACCGGGATGCGCCTTGATGTACGTTTTTACATTGAAAATTGGCTTCCTGATGATGTTGTAAAAAGAAAGGTACGTCGAGGTGCATCCCTGTCACGTCACTTCTGGTAACCCACTTCTGGTTTACCAACACCACGGCGGTGGAACGCACACCAGATACTGAGTGGAGGCTGGGAGGCTGCGGACCTATACCTGGTGTTTACATGCTGATATCCTCAGTGCCAGGAAAAGGCACTTAAAATGTAAAATGTAAGCAGCCAATTTGTATTTGTTTTATCTAATTTTTAAAATAAACTGTATTATGCTATGGTCCATTTTTTGTTCCTTTCAATGGTTTACATGTGGTGGAGAGGAGGATCTTATTGAAAAAGAATTTCAGCGACATCTCCATTGGTTACCAGCAAGTTATTCAAACTGCCTGTTGTGACCTTCTTTTTAGTTAAAGAGGTCATGTCCATTTGGTGAGCAGACACTTTACTCACACTTATCGGGTTATATTCACAAAGATCTGCCTTGGTGACGATGTATGGATAAGAATCACAACATTAAAAATTTATATGGACTTTATTTTTGATTGAGTATGACCAATCACAGCAGATCAAATGACAATTGTAAACAATGGATGGCTTCCTTTCATACCATCCATTGTGCACAATTGTATGGCTAGTTGTGATTGGTCACAGTGATCACATGGTAAAGACAGGGCCAATCACAGCCCATCTGTACCATGTGATTATCTGTGGCCAATCACAGCCAATCAGTTTCATTCAGTAAAAGTGGTTGCTTATACCAATAAAATTCATTGATACATTATAAGCAATCATAATGTGTAAA
Organism: Aquarana catesbeiana; assembly: GCF_042186555.1. Taxonomy (NCBI): domain Eukaryota; kingdom Metazoa; phylum Chordata; class Amphibia; order Anura; family Ranidae; genus Aquarana; species Aquarana catesbeiana. Next base: position 737,337,042 of record NC_133325.1, on the reverse strand, counting down.
AAAAAAATCCTGATCACTTCCCAGAGTAGTAGTGTTACAGTGGTAACACAGTAACGCTCCGGTCACAGTGTGTTAAAAATTTTAAAAACTATACATTTTTTCTTAGTTTTTTCTTTTTCACATACTGTCACCAGTCAGTGTCCCTGGTCGCCACCACACCAGTTATATGATGACGCTCTACAGCACTGGTGACAGTATGTGAATTTTTTTTTTAATGTCTTTATTTTCCAGAAAATTGTGACAAAAAATTACAACTTCAAAACTCACCAGGCTTCTTTCTAAATATTTTGGACTGTCTACTTTCCAAAAAGGGGTCATTTGGGGGATATTTGTACTGCCCTGGTGTTTGTGGGCCTCAAGAAAAGAGATAGGCATCAGGAATGATTAATTTTCAGATACACAGGATATACCATAGTTTGTGGATTCTATATCTTCCCTACAAACAAATAATTAAACACGGATTTGGATTATTTTCACCCAAAAAAATGAGCACAATACATTTTGGCCTAAATTTACGAAAGATTATTTATTTGCAAAAGTTTATAACAGAAACAAAGAAAAACACTCATTTCATTTATTTATCAAACAAAAAAAAAAAAAACCCAGTGATGATTAAATACCACCAAAAGAGATCTTTATTTGTGTGAAAAAAAAGATAAAAATTTCATATGGATACAATGCTGCATGACCATGCAATCGTCATTCAAATAGTGACAACATTGAAAGCTGAAAATTGGCCTGGGGAGGAAGGGGGTGAAAGTGCCATGAGAACTAATAGCTCCATTAATAGGAAGTCTCTTCATTCTGTGCATGATAAACTATAAAGTGATTTTAGGTAGAACAGAAAATTGTGTCATATTGTGGTTTCTCAGACATGTTTCTGTTTTTGTAACACACTGCTGACTGTCCAACTCACAAAGATTTCAGTGCTGAGCAAGAATGGTAGGTGTATGGAGTAAATCCACGCAATGAATTGAATGTTTTAGTTATGGATATGGCTGCTGCCTCTACACATACAATACCACCTAAGTGGAAAGTATTAAAAAATGGTAAAAAAGCAGGAGTAGTATGGCGCTGCCCTTATGGAGACAAAATTTTTTTTATTTTTTTTCTTTCTTTGTAGTGAATGTATTGCCTAGTATCCTTATAGAATTGCTTCTAAAACCTGTATATGTTCAAAAATTGAATAAAACTGACTGGTGGTGAATATTTCTATTCAAAATGAAAATACAACAACTGGTGCTACAATTGTTCAACAAAGGTGCATTGTGCCCTTTAAGTTAAGTAATAAAGTAGTTGTGGATATAGATGTAATATCATCTAGGTGGAAAGTGTTAAAAAAAAAAAAAAAAAAAAAAAAGGAAAACAGGAATAGTATGGCGCTGCCCTTATGGAGACGAAAAAAAAAAAAAAAAAAAACCTCTCTTTAAAATGACTTTATAATTCCTAAAGTGTGTGTGCCCAAAATGAATAAATATGTGACTGGTGCCAAGTCCTTACTGTTAAAGGTACAATTGCAACATATGGTGCTTCAATTATTCAACAAAAGTGCATAGTGCAGCATCACTAAAGTGACCAGTGTTAAATCATACAAATCCATACAACATTGTGCAAAATATCCATCATAAATAGTGACTCTTGTGCTGTGACCAGTATTGGTTGGATAGGAAAAGTTCCGTTTATGAAAAAAACAAGTTCTTTTTGGAGTATTTTGTAGTGTTCAATCTTTGAGGGTCAAATATCTGTAGGAAAGTTTCTTATCCAGGTGCTGGTTTCTTTAATTAGTGCCTTGTCTGCATGCTCTGACAATGCTTGCACTCACCGGATTCTCCTTTCCCCTGCAGGGGTATGCGCGGTCACAGTGTCTGCCACTGTGCAGCAATCAAGGATATCCCCCAAACTTTACTTGCGTATTGTGGTGTAGTAATTACATGTAAAGGAAAGAAGGTATGCCCATCGCGTAAAACCATAGGAGAATTTTTATTAAAACTTAATAGACAAATGTACTCACATTTCAAATGAACAAATCAAGCATGCCAAAAGTTAGCGAATTCCCTTTGTTAGAGGTGCTGCAAGACGTTCGTAACCCGCCCTACGCACGTTTCGTCGTCAGACTTCTACTTGCGTACACCACAATATGCAAGTAAAGTTTGGGGGATATCCTTGATTGCTGCACAGTGGCAGACACTGTGACCGCGCATACCCCTGCAGGGGAAAGGAGAATCCGGTGAGTGCAAGCATTGTCAGAGCATGCAGACAAGGCACTAATTAAGGAAACCAGCACCTGGATAAGAAGCTTTCCTACAGATATTTGACCCTCAAAGATTGAACACTACAAAATACTCCAAAAAGAACTTGTTTTTTTCATAAACGGAACTTTTCCTATCCAACCAATACTGGTCACAGCACAAGAGTCACTATTTATGATGGATATTTTGCACAATGTTGTATGGATTTGTATGATTTAACACTGGTCACTTTAGTGATGCTGCACTATGCACTTTTGTTGAATAATTGAAGCACCTTATGTTGCAATTGTACCTTTAACAGTAAGGACTTGGCACCAGTCACATATTTATTCATTTTTGGCACACACACTTTAGGAATTATAAAGTCATTTTAAAGAGAGGTTTTTTTTTTGTTTTTTTTTTTGTCTCCATAAGGGCAGCGCCATACTATTCCTGTTTTCCTTTTTTTTTAACACTTTCCACCTAGATGATATTACATCTATATCCACAACTACTTTATTACTTAACTTAAAGGGCACAATGCATCTTTGTTGAACAATTGGAGCACCAGTTGTTGTATTTTCATTTTGAATAGAAATATTCACCACCAGTCAGTTTTATTCAATTTGTGAACATATACAGGTTTTAGAAGCAATTCTATAAGGATACTAGGCAATACATTCACTACAAAGAAAGAAAAAAAATAAAAAAAATTTTGTCTCCATAAGGGCAGCGCCATACTACTCCTGCTTTTTTACCGATGAGCAAGAATGGCCATATCATGGTTGTGTTTGGGCAGCTCAGTTTTACTGCTACAGGGCAGACGATGTGCACAGGATCATGTATATATACGTGATCCTGAACTTCTGGGTAGGGGGCATGAATGCGTGCCGCCGGCTCGCTCCCGCTGTGATGTCCGTACGTAAACAAGGCTGATTGCCGTGCTGACAGGAGGGAAGGCATGGATTCTGTGTCTCTGCAGATCAGGGACAAGGATCCATGTCTTCCCCCCCAGTAAAAGCACCTCCCACACTGTAGTAAAACACAGGCTAGGCACACAGTTAATCCTTTGATCATCCCTCATGTTTAGCCCGTCCCAACCAGTGTTATTAGTACAGCGATAATGCATATTTTTAGCACTGATCACTGTATTAGTGTCACTCGTTCCCAAAAAGTGTCAAAGTGAGAATGTCCGCCGCAATATTGCAGTCTCGTTATAAGCCATTACTAGTAAAAAAATAAATAAAATTATCCCATAGTTTGTAGACACTATAACTTTTGCACAAACCAATCAATATACGCTTTTTGGGATTTGTTTATCCAAAAATATGTAGCAGAATACATATTAGTATAAATTGAAGAAGAAATTAGATTTTTTCCTATTTTTTTATTGGATATGCTTTAAAGCATAAAGTAAAAAATGTTTTGTTTTTTTTCAAAATTGTTGTTTTTTTTTTGTTTATCCTCTTCAGCCCCGGACGGATTTCCCCCTTCATGACCAGGGCATTTTTTGCGATATGGCACTGCATTGAATTAACTGACAATTGCGCGGTCATGCGATAATGTACCCAAACAACATTGACGTCCTTTTTTCCCACAAATAGAGCTTTCTTTTGGTGGTATTTGATCACCTCTGTGGTTTTTATTCTTTGCGCTATAAACAAAGAGTGACAAGTTTGAAAAAAAATTTTTTTTTTACTTTTTGCTATAATTTATAACCAAAAAAAAAATATAAAAGAACAAATGTATTTATCAGTTTAGGCTGATATATATTCTTCTACATATTTTTGGGAAAACAATCGCTATAGGTGTATATTGATTGGGTTGTGCAAAAGGTATTGCGTCTACAAACTACAGGAGAGATTTAGGGACTTTTATTTGTTTTACTGTTTTTACTAGTAATGGCGGCGATCTGCAATTTTTAGTGGGACTGCGACATTGCGGCAGACAAAGCTGACCCCAAATTACACTTTTTGGGGACCAGTGACATTATTACATTGATCACTGCTATAAAAATGCACCAATCAATGTAAAAATGACACTGGCAGGGAAGGGGTTAACACTAGGGAGCGATCAAGAGGTCAAGTGTGTTCCTTCAGCGTGTTCTAACTGTAGGGGGGGTGGGCTCACTGGGACATGCCAGAGATCACTGTTCCCGATCACTGGGAACAGTAGATCTCTGATATGTCCCCTGTTAGAATGGGTATCCACCTTGTTTACACTAGCAGATCCCCATTCTGCCTCTCTACTAGGCGATCGCAGGTCACCAGTGGAAATCGAGTCTGTCCGACCTGTGGGCACACCCTGCAACTGCACTTGCATAAGCCGCCATACAGGTACAGCGATTCATGCAGGAGAGCTGACCTGCCTCAGTATATCTGCGTAAGCTGGTCAGCTAGTGGGTGGTTAAAGTGCAAAAAATAAAAAACACAGAGGTGATCAAATAGCACCAAAAGAAAGCTCTATTTGTGGGAAAAAAGGACATACATTTTAATTGGGTACAGTGTCACACAACCACGCAACTGTCAGTTAAATAACACAGTGCTGTATCACAAAAAGGGCCTGGTCAGGAAGGGGGTTAAATCTTCCGGAGGTCAAGTGGTTAATAGAGTCTCGGATGAAGGTTTTATTGGTAAGTCATACAGGTTAAGCAATATGGGGGGAACAGTATAGGAAGAGATTATGTTAGTCTTATTGATACTGATGGCTGACGGCTGAGTTTGAAGCATTAGCTGGCCAGTTAGGTAATAGCTACATACACAACAATATTCTCGATTCAGCAACAATTATCTGTTTATAGAGCAGCAAGTAAGCATGCAAACATGCACAAACTTTTTTGTGTTCACAGTCACCTATGGTGCAATATATCTCAAAAGGGACCCTGGTGACTCTCCTGCTCTTCCATTGCCCATTAGCTATGTGTATTTGCTGTGTGTACTCATATACAGTGCCTTGAAAAAGTATTCATACCCCTTGACATTTTCCACATTTTATCATGTTACAACCAAAAATGTAAACATATTTTATTGGGATTTTATGTGATAGACCAACACAAAGTGGTACATAATTGTGAAGTGGAAGGAAAATACATGGTTTTCAGAATCTGTGTGTAATTTAACCTCAGTATAAATACAGTTGTTCTGTGAAGCCCTCAGAGTTTTGTTAGAGAACCTTAGTGAACAAACAGCATCATGAAGACCATGCAATACACGAGACAGGTCATGGAAAAAGTTGTGGAGAAGTTTACAGCAGGGTTAGGTTATAAAAAATATATCCCAATCTTTGAACAACTCACAGATAACTGTTCAATCCATTATCTGAAAATGGAAAGAGTATGGCACAACTGCAAACCTATCAAGACATGGCCATCCACCTAAATTGACAGGTCTGGAAAGGAGAGCATTAATCAGAGAAACAGCCAAGAGGCCCATGGTAACTCTAGAGGAGCCGCAGAGATCCATAGCTCAGGTGGGAGAATCTGCCTACAGGACAACTATTGGTTGTGCACTCCACAAATCTGGCCTTTATGGAAAAGTGGCAAGAAGAAAGCCATTGTTGAAAAAAAAAAGTCCCAATTGCAGTTTGTGAGATGCCATGTGGGGAACACAGCAAACAAAGAAGAAGGTGCTGTGGTCAGATGAGATCAAATTTGAACTTTTTGGCCTAAAAGCAAAACGCTATGTGAGGCGGCAAACTAACACTGTACATCACCCTGAACACACCATCCCCACCGTGAAACATGGTGGTGACAGCATCATGTTGTGGGGATGCTTTTCTTCAGCAGACACAGGGAAGCTGGTCAGAGCTGATGGGAAAATATATGGAGCCAAATACAGGGACATCTTAGAAGAAAACCTGTTAGAATTTGCAAAAGACTTGAGACAGGAGCAGAGGTTTGCCTTCCAGCAGGACAAGGACCTTATTCATACAGCCAGAGCTACAATGGAATGGTTTAGATCAAAGCATATTCATGTTTTAGAACGGCCCAGTTAAAGTCCAGACCTAAATCCAATTGAGAATCAGTGGCAAGACTTGAAAATTGCTGTTCACAGACACTCTCTATCCAATCTGACAGAGCTTGAGCTATTTTGCAAAGAAGAATGGGCAAAAAATTAATTCTCTAGATGTGCAAAGCTGGTAGAGACATACCCCAAAAGACTTGCAGCTGTAATTGCAGCGAAAGGTGGTTTTACAAAGTATTGACACAGGGGGGCTGAATATAAACACCACACTTTTCACATATTTATTTATAAAAAAATTGAAAACCATTTATCATTTTCCTTCCACTCCACAATTATGTGCCACTTTGTGTTGGTCTATCACATAAAATCCCAATAAAATACTTGTACGTTTTTAGTTGTAACATGACAAAATGTGGAGAATGTCAAGGGGTATGAAAACTTTTTCAAGGCACTGTATATGCATCCTGGCCATCCCTAGCAAAATTAGCAGGATCTGAAGACAATCATCTACATTTAGCATACAAAAACCCTGTCATGCTTTCAAGAACCCCTTCATGCTTCAAGGCCTTATTCATACCATTGGCTGGGGGAAGCTACAAATAGGGGGTGACATCATGCAGCTGCTGAGGAATGTACACATGCCATGGGCTTGGTGCTTTCCAACCACAGCAAAAATGTTACCCAATGTTGCTTTAAATGGGCAGTACACCAAATGTGACCCATTTGAGTGAAACAGCAAACACTTGGCTCATGGTTGCAGTGTAATATACCCATTAAGCTTTTAAAATGGACATTCAGAGGTGGCAGGATCACCTCCTAAATACATGCAGCTGCTGCTCCATTAGCCTCTGAAAAACAAAATTGCTTTTCAGAGAGGGAGACAAGGGCTTCCGCCAATGTGAATGAGTCCTAACAGGCTGTGTTCAACATAAGGGTTAGGCAAACGTGCCATTTTTACACTTTGCCAAAATTTCTGATATTTCTGCCAATTTTTTGCCAAATGCATGGGAGTCAATCGGAAAGGTGAAAACAATAGCTACATGATTAAGATAACCTTGGTTGACCTGCTAATCATGTGACAAACAGTGAATGGGTGTTAATGTAAAAATAAAAAACTCACTGCAAATGACAGCGAGTCAAGTGAGAACAATGGTGATACGTCAATGTGCTCATTTGACAGGAAGGAACTTTATGAGTGATTATGTCTACATAAGACAGATCCATTTATAGCAAGAAAAGCTGGAACAGTGATGGGGACTGAGAAAGCTTGCAGTATTAAACAATGCCTTCCCCAAAGTAAAGATGAATGACAACAGTCGTGTCCATGAAACAAACATAAAATGTTTCCGATCATCCCTACTCAATATAAGCTTATATTTCAGAATATAATTGTATGAAAGATAAACATTTACATATTATACTAATGCATGTATACATACCCCTTGAGTATGTGTTGCATGTGTTCTATCTTTCCAGTGTTGATTATCATAGTTTAAATCTTGATATAACCTGACCATCCACAAATCATTTATGAGCCATTATTCAATATTTAATTAACACATAATTTCCTTTTAATTACAATTCTCTTGTTTTAATTCAGTAAATAAATGTTGATATAATTAAGAAAATTGGCATTTCCATAATAATTGCTGTTGAATCAGCATACTTACACCTTTTACCTAATGCAAAATACACAGATAAAACTTTAGTTTATAGAATGACCTAAATATATTGTTTCTATGTTAAAGCTAAGGTTAAATGTACATCCTATTTATATGATTTAATTTGAATTTTATATATAAAAAAAAAATTAGTTTTACTATTACTACTACTATTACTGCTAGCAATAGTGAAAGTAGTATGGCCAAACCCTAAATATTTGCACATTTTTGGTGGGCAAAAAGAGCCAATTTCACTTAATAAAAAATAAAATTACTGGCTAGCTAGATCTACAGCTGCCACACCTTTGTAGAATTACTAGAAGAAACACTTCAATATATAATGCAAACAAATTACAATAAGCAATTCAGACACAGTTGTGCATGCTCAAACATAACAAGGTAAATATAAACAATTACATAATTGAGCTGTAAGTAAAGGTGCATTACTCTAAATATATATCAGTTTGATCAAGCAAAGAATATGTGTAGCTGTTAAACTCTGAAGTTAAGTAGTGTTAAGAAAATGTGTGCTTGTCTAAGCATTATTTGTAGCATAGTACTTAAAGAGGGAGTCCACCTAAATCCACCTAAAAAAAAATATTAAAAGCCAGCAGCTACAAATACTGCAGCTGCTGACTTTTAATAAATGGCCACTTACCTGTCCCAGGGTCCAGCGATGTCGGCAGCCGACGCCGATAACCCGCTCGATTCTCGGCAGCTGCCGCCGCCATTCTAGGTGAGGGAATCAGGAAGTGAAGCGTTGCGGCTTCACTTCCTGTTTCCCTACTGCGCATGCACGAGTTGCGCTGCACATCTTAACTGGTTCCCTCTATCTCCTGGGACCTGTGTGTTTCCCAGGAGACAGCGCGGAGGGACAGGAAGAGGCATAGACTTCCGTGGGAGTCTATGCCGGAAGTGGATGCAAATACCTGTCTTAAACAGGTATCTGCACCTCCCTCCCCCCTGAAAGGTGCCAAATGTGACACCGGAGGGGGGGAGGGTTCCAAAAAGCGGAAGTTCCATTTTTGTGTGGAACTCTGCCTTAATGTCAGACAGTTAATGTTACTTTTTCAACTGTGCAATTAAGATTTGAAGTATAACAAAATGTTTAACAATTGATTCTTTAAAATCAGTGTTTTTGCAGACAGGATTATCTAAGCAAATTATATTTTTAGCCAGTATTGAAATCATTTTTGACATGGCTTTCACTTTTTTATTAGCTTGCTTCTCTATATTTTGATTACAGAGTTTAATATACAATGTGTAAATGATTAATTTATCCAGCAACAATATTAGCATTCCCTGCTAGACCCTTTTGTGATGGGATGTCATCAATGCCTAGATGCCCAGGCCAAAATTAGCAGTGTTTATATGTAATTGTTAACCCTTCTGTGGGATTATCAATGCCTAGTTGCCCAGGAAAATGTAGTAGCATTAGTATATGACAGTTAACCTAACAACAATTCAAAGACTAGTTTGCATACCTAATTTTGTATAATACATTTAAGAGCATGCTGTATAAGGTTTACTTTAGCACACTTATTAAATAATATTTTTCTTTTTATTGTAGGCTTACAAATGCATTACAACTATACAATAAATTATTTAATTATTTGATTTTTATTTCATTGTTAATAATATTTCAGTTTAATCATTACAGCCTTAAACCAGAGGGCACTGCACGTGAGAACTGCGGACTGGTTGTGTTTATCTGCAAACTGAAGGCTTTTATTTTTTATTATTTAAGCCTCCAGCTTTCATGTAATCATGTCATAATTAGCACAATGATCACATGATCAGGAACCATGCTGATTGGTTCCTGATTATTAGTGGGAACCCAGTCTGTCAGTGACAGGCAGGATTAGGAGCTGCTCTTAAGGGCTAGAATGTTTAATAGTGAATCCCCATTTCCCAGCATCATGGTGGGTGGGAAGGGGTTAACTTGATGATTGGTGCAGGGTTGATATATTTGGCAATTTATCACCACACTTGGCAACACATTTTGTGATTTGCCAACATCCTGGTAAATTTCAGAAAGTTACAGATTTAGGGAAATGGCTACAAAAACTGGGCCAACAGGCCATATCAGTTGTAAGTTCAATTGTTCAGCTTTGATTGAGTGCTGATGTTGATTGGCATTTTTACTTTAGGATTCAAGACTTTTTGTCTTGTACTGAGGACTGTAGTAAGTTGTGAATCATGGCTAGCTATGGATGTGGGAATTTGTACTAAGAAACATTAGAAATATTTACCATGCCTACTTTGGAGTGGAACCAGAAGATCAAGACAACCATGGTTTCACACAATGCTTTTTCTATTTGTTTAGAGAAGATAATTATCTAAAGGCAAAATTCAATTATTCAAAGTTGCTGTGCCAGTGCTACGGAGTTTGCCAAAAAATCACTGCGACAACTGCTGTTTGGTAGTCAATTCTTTACTCAGTCTCAACTGAACAATTCGGTGTGAGATTTGGGATTACCAAAACAGTCTGAAATCTGAAAATCTGAAAAAATGAACTCTTATGCCCCGTACACAGTGTCGGACATTGATCGGACATTCCGACAACAAAATCCTAGGATTTTCCGATGGATGTTGGCTCAAACTTGTCTTGCATACACACGGTCACACAAAGTTGTCAGAAAATCTGATCATTCTGAACGCGGTGACGTAAAATACGTACGTCGGGACTATAAACGGGGAAGTAGCCAATAGCTTTCATCTCTTTATTTATTCTGAGCATGTGTGGCACTTTGTGCGTCGGATTTGTGTACACACGATCGGAAATTCTAACAACGGATTTTGTTGTCGGAAAATTTTATAGCCTGCTCTCAAACTTTGTGTGTCGGAAAATCCGATGGAAAATGTGTGATGGGACCTACACACGGTCAGAATTTCCGACAACAAGGTCCTATCACACATTTTCCATTGGAAAATCCGACCGTGTGTACGGGGCATAAGGCTGACCAAACAGTGCCTTGCAAAAATATTCACCCCCTTGGCTTTTTACCTATTTTGTTACATTACAGCCATTAGTTCAATGTTTTTTTTTTAATCTGAATTATATGTAAAGGATCAGAACACAATAGTCTAAGTAAAATTAGAAAAATAGATACATACAACTATTTTTCAGAAATAAAAAACTGATAATTGGCATGTGCGTATATATTCACCCCCTTTGTTATGAAGCCCATAAAAAGCTCTGGTGCAACCAATTACCTTCAGAAGTCACATCATTAGTGAAATGATGTCCACCTGTGTGCAATCTAAGTGTCACATGATCTTTCATTACATATACACACCTTTTTGAAAGGCTCTGGAGGCTGCAACACCTAAGCAAGAGGCACCACTAACCAAACACTGCCATGAAGACCAAGGAACTCTCCAAACAAGTAAGGAGCAATGTTGTTGAGAAGTACAAGTCAGGATTAGGTTATAAAAAATATCCAAATCTTTGATGATCCCTAGGAGCACCATCAAATCTATCATAACCAAATGGAAAGAACATGGCACAACAGCAAACCTGCCAAGAGACAACCGGACACCAAAACTCATGGACCGCGCAAAGAGGACATTAATCGGAGAGGCAGCACAAAGACCTAAGGTAACCCTGAAGGAACTGCAGCGTTCCACAGCAGAGACTGGAGTATCTGTACATAGGACGACAATAAGCCGTACGCTCCATAGAGTTGGTCTTTATGGCAGAATGGCCAGAAGAAAGACATTACTTTCAGCAAAAAACAAAATGGCACGTTTTGAGTTTGCGAAAAGGCATGTGGGAGACTCCCAAAATGTATGGAGGAAGGTGCTCTGGTCTGATGAGACTAAAATTTAACTTTTTGGCCATAAAAGAAAACATTATGTCTGGCGCAAATCCAACACATCACATCACCCAAAGAACACCATCCCCACAGTGAAACATGGTGGTGTCAGCATTATGCTGTGGGGATCTTTTTCAGTAGTCGGGACTGAGAAACTGGTCAGAGTTGAGGGAAAGATGGATGGTGCTAAATAAAGGGATATTCTTGGGCAAAACCTGTACCACTCTGTGTGTGATTTGAGGCTAGGACGGAGGTTCACCTTCCAGCAGGACAATGACCCCAAACACACTGCTAAAGCAACACTTGAGCGGTTTAAGGGGAAACATGTAAATGTGTTGGAATGGCCTAGTCAAAGCCCAGACCTCAATCCAATAGAAAATCTGTGGTCAGACCTAAGGATTGCTTTTCTCAAATGCAAACAATCAAACTTGAAGGAGCTGGAGCAGTTTTGCAAGGTGGCTCTACAAAGTATTGACTTTAGGGGGATGAATATTTATGCACATTGACTTTTTCTGTTATTTTGTCCTATTTGTTGATTGCTTCACAATAAAAAAAAAAATCTTCAAAGTTGTGGGCATGTTCTGTAAATTAAATGATGCAAATCCTCAAACAATGCATGTTAATTCCAGGTTGTGAGGCAACAAAGCACAAAAAATGCCAAGGGGGTGAATACTTTTGCAAGGCGCTGTATATGAGTATTTTTTTTTGTTTGTTTAACTAGCAAATTGAACAAAAGGAAATGACTTGATTCCCCCATCCACACATTTGACATGGAGGGAGGAATCACTCTCACTGACCTATTGTATTCTGAGAGTGGGGAGATTCCCTCTCCATTAGAATACATTGATTGGCACCACCAGCTACAGTCAGTGGTGCTGCTGCTCCAGAAAAAAAATCTCCAATATCCTGGTTTTACACAAGCTGATCACTAGATCGACTTGTGCACAACCAGGCTGCCCATACATGGACCAAAATTCAACCAGTCCCTGCTGAACTGGCCAAATTTCAATCCATGTTTGGCCGGTTTTTGTCTTCAGATTAAAGTAAAAATATATTGGCAGCCAAACCATTATTATATTTGAATACTAACAGAACATATACATTTTTTTCTTGTTTTTCATAGGAGGGCATTTTAGTTTACTGTAGTGCTGTTGATGGTTTGATACAGAAATTTGTCATTGAGTACAAATTGAATGTATAGAGATATTTATCAACTCTTCTAACTGAAATCTAAAAGCTGTTCTTTTGCACAATGAAAAAAAGTATGCGTCTGTACCTGTTAGTTACTCACTATATCTCAAGGAAAGTTTTAAGATCTTTGCAAATGGTTCTCACAAAGATACAATATAATGATTATAATTTGTTCTTTTGTTGAGATCTCATGGTATTATGTATACTTTTGGGGTCATAGGGTAGATATACTAAGTTCCCACATTTCCTTTGTGGATGGAATAACAGAACAAATAATCAACATAGGGAGCAAAAACACTGGCCAGAAAGAGGAGCTCTAAAATCAGGTAGCAAGAATATTTTGCACATAAATTTAGTAAATACAAAGAAAACACTTCGGCCACCTCTACATATAAAACTGGACCTTATGAAACAGTTTGTTAAGGTATTACAAAAAAAGTGGAGGATGTACCTTTGCATAAAGTTCTCTAAACCTAAATTAAAAGATGGTACTTTTGTTGGTCGAGGCATTATAAAACTGCTGTCAGATGAAAACCTGTTGTCTGCAATGACTTAAAGTGGAGTTCCACCCCCCCAAAAAAAAATAGTAATGTGCTTAAAAAAAATTTAAAAAAATTTTGGAGAATTTTTTTTTACTCACCTCTAAATGCCTGTTGCTAGGGGGTCCCTCATAGTCTGCCTCCTTTCGGTGCCTGGGCTCCTGACATCACTTCCCTCAGCGCAGGAAGGGAGATTGCCTCTCCCCCCTCCCTCTTGTCAATCATCTGGGACACGTGACCGTTCCCAGAGGATTGCACGGCCAGTGATGGCGCACGGTGCAGCTTGCGCATGCACAGTGGGTGCCCGGCTGTGAAGCCACAGCCGGGCGCCCACAGTTAAAATGCCGGCGCCGTCGAGCGGAGGGGAGGACGAGCGGGGCTTTCGATTCCCCCGCGTCGCTGGACCCTGCAACAGGTAAGTGTATCGATTATTAAAAGTCAGCAGCTGTAGCTGCAGTATTTGTAGTATTTGTAGCTGCCAACTTTTATTTATTTTTTTGTAGCTGCCAACTTTTATTTTTATTTTTTTTAAATAGGAACCCCGCTTTAATTTAAAAAAAAAGGCTTAGGGGTTGATTTACTAATACTGGAGAGTGAAAAATCTGGTAGCCAACTTCAGTTTGTTCAATTGCACTTTCACAAAAAAATTGGAAGCTGGTTGATTTTTATGCAGAGCTTGCACTCTCCAGTTTTAATAAATTTCCCCAGTTTTTTAATGTACTAAGTCTCTTGGGAATAATAAAGTATCTGAATATTCACTCATTGTTGAAAACATACTGGGGAAATTCAAAGCTTTGGGATTTTCAAGGAGTAATACAATTATATTTTTCAATGTGCCCTTGGACCTTTTTCCAAAAAATCTAGGTGCAAAGTGAGGAACAGGAAGAATGTTTTCCAGTGTTGGAAAACCAGTGTTAATTTCGTAAAAAAAAATGTTTTTGTCAAAGTTTTCAGAAGTGGCATTTTTACAGTGACGAAAACTAAACAAAAAGTACAGCACATTTTCATCCACTGACAAAAACTATAACGAAAATCAAATCCATTTTTGTTAATGGACTAAAATGGGAGGAAAACATAAGGCAGGGACGTTTACCCTCAGAACTTCCGGTTTCCACAGAGCTCCGTCTGCTTCCTCTGGATGGAGACCGGAATTTGTAGATAGGAGGCTGTCTGAGCTGAAGGTTAGATAATCAGTGTCTGTTATCTGCAGCCTGAAGGGGGATGTTCTATTAGGATGGCGGGGGCTTGGCTGTGTACTTAACCGTCTCACACACTGCCGCACACTCACACTTCCTACTAATATATAGTGGCCCCCTGAAGGAGACCTGCTCCTTGTCAATAGGGTCAAAGCTTGACCACTACGGGAGAGCAGCACACTGTCTGATCTGTGCAGGATTAACCCTTTTGCTGCCAGAGCTGTTTTTGCACCCATGCTTAAAAAATCAATTTAGGCTTGAAGATTACATAAACAACCCCCCCAAACACAGACAAGTTCATGTAACCGTGCACTGCATGGTGGCATCATTACGCAAAGAGTTTTTATTTATTTATTTTCTATTTTAAAGTTACACTTCTGTAAAAAAAAAAACAATATTCTTGTAACAAAACTTGATTTACCTTAACTGCTTGCCGACCAGCTGCTGTCATTGTACTGCGGCAGGTCGGCTCATTCCCATGAATCGCCGTCATTGTATGTTCTGCTGAGGAACTCTAGTTTGTGGGCGTGCACATGCCCACTGGACAGCGGGGGAGCCAATCAGTGGGTGGGCACTGGCAACCCGCGATCATTCTCCGCAGCGACAGAATGGGGATCTGCCTATGTAAACAAGGCAAATCTCTGTTCTGACAGGGGAGATCATACAGATCCTTTCTTTCTGCTATGCTACTGTTTCTCCAGGCAGCCCATCCCCCATACAGTTAGAACACACCTGCAGGGAACACATATAATCCTTTTATCGCCCCTGATGTTAACCCCTTCCCTGCCAGTGTCATTAGCACAATAACAGAGCAATTTTTTAGCAATGATTACTGTAATAATGTCACTGGTTCCCAAAAAAGTGTAAAAAAAAATTCAGTTAGCTGTCCGATCTGTCCACCGCAATGTTGCACTCACGCAAAAATCACAGATCACCACCATTACTAGTAAAAAATAAAAATAATAAATAAAAATAATAAAAATGCCAAAAATCTATTCTCTATTTTGTAGATGCTATAACTTTTGCGCAAACCAATCAATATACGCTTATTATGATTTTTTTTACTAAAAATATGTAGAAGAATATATGTTGGCCTAAACTGAGGAAGAAATTAGTTTTTTTATATTTTTGGGGGATATTTATTATAGCAAAAAGTAAAAAAAACTTTTTTTTTCAAAATTGTCTCTCTTTTTTGTTTATAGCACAAAAAATAAAAACTGCAGATGTGATCAAATACCACCAAAAGCTCTATTTGTGGGAAAAAAGGACGTTGATTTTGTTTGGGTACAGTGTCGTACGACCGCGTAATTGTCAGTTAAAGTGACGCAGTGCCGTATCACACAAACCGGTCCTTAAGTGGTTAAAGACCTTATATAATGACTAAACCTGTGTCTGTAGTGCATGTTCAAACCTTAATACCATAAATAATAACCTATTTGGTTTTTCACTCCAGGAGTATATAATGAGTTTGGAAATTGTAGAGAAATGCTTAAATAATGCATTACAATGTAACTAAACCCATTCGATTTTAGTCAACTAAAATGTACTGGAGATGCAGTCAATTAAACACGACTAAATCAATTGCAGAAGACTAAAATGAGACTAAAACTTAAATGGTATTTTAGTCAAAAGACTAAGACTAAAACAAAATTGAAATTTGCTGCCAAAATTAACACAGATCATGATATAAAAAATGAAAAACAATAACTATACACTCACAGTTAAAATACATTAAAAATCATATCAATAGGTCTCTAGCAGGTGGCAGCCTTACAGGTGGTCAGTGGTGAGCAAGCCCCTCCACGTGGATGTAATATACAGTGCTTGGAACTAGGAGGTTGACTAGGGGAACACGAGGAAGAGTCAGCAGGAACAGCAGACTCAAGGGTTTTACAAAGAGGGTCACACCCTGAAATGCATAACCATGCCCGTCATTATCACACATGAAATCATCACGGCCATTTTGTGGGCCTGCAAAAATTCCCTGCTGTCCACAGTGTTTCTTATTCATGTGATATACACACTCAGTCTGCTCCACACGGAGGGGCTTGCTCATCATTGACCACTTGCCACCTGCTGGAGACCTATTGGTACACGTTTTAATGTCTTTTAAAGGTGAGTGCATATTTATTGTTTTTCTTTTTACCAATATGTTTTAATAAATGCTACACTTAGGTAGTGGCACGTTTCTCTCCTTCTTTTTACTGTTTATTCTTGACTGGTTAAAAATATAATGTATACTTGTACCATATTGCAACATAACCAAGAAAAATAACTTAAATACAATAAATTTAGATATCCTTGTATTAAAAAAACAAAAACAGTAGCATTAACATTAATAAATGAAAGCTTTGAAAACCCTATATACACATGTTAAGAAAATGTTATAACATATAAACAAATGATTGCTACAGAAAATAAAATCTAAAAGTAATCTACTCACACTTCTGTATTTAACTACATAATTTAAAATTGGTGCTCCGCCATCATCTTGTTTCATTATACTCAGCTTAAAACTCTTGCCTGAGCCTGGCTGTCCATGGATTGATGGAGGACTAGGTTCACCTATGACAAAAGAACAACAAAAAAGTAATGATTACTTACAATTCAAAACAATGCAAACACATGCCTCATGTATTTATATGATTTATTACAGTTTACTTTAAAAAAGTTATGTGGCAAAATGTAACATATAATTAGTTCTGTTGAAAATATGCCATGCTGTTTAATTCCAGAATCTGTTCCAGAAATATCTGTATTAAAATAAATAGCTTTTAAATTAAACAGCAGAATCAGTTCCCATGATAAAATCTTAAAGGTTCTTTAAGATTAGTATCATGATTACAGAAAACTTTGGAGTCCTAAAAAGACAAAATAGAAATATAGATATTGCTGTTGATGAAGCAAATAGGGTATCAAAGGTCACCAAAAGTCTGAAAGCTGCTGGCATGTTGAATGCAACTGTCAACAGTTAAAGCTATGTTAATGTCAATCATCTGTGTACTTGCAATTACTGCAGCAAACATTTGGGTATTCAAATTAAACACAGCTTCACTTTAGAGAGGAGATCCAGGCTCCTTCAGAAAAAAAAATAAAAGTCAGCAGCTACAAATACATATTGGGACCATTGGGACCATTACCTGTCCACGAATCTAGTGGTGTCTTCACCCCAGACCATTTTTAAATCGACTCTCGGGTGCTGCCACCTCCATTTCTTGCAAGGGAAACTGGCAGTGAAACCTTGCAGATTCACAGCCGGTCCCCTACTGCACATGCACAAAGCGCACTGCTCTTTGTGAATGGCCCAGCAGCGGGAGAAGGAGGAGGGGTGCTGAACTTCCGGGTGACTTCACCACGACAAGATCAACTGGAAGTGGGAGTGGGTACCAGTCAAGACCAGGTAACCGCTCCCCCCCGAAAGGTGCCAAATGTGGCAGCGGAGGGGTGGGAGGAGGCAAACAAGTGGAACTTCCCCTATTATATTTTGCAAAATGAACAAAAACTTTCCAAAGTGAACTTTACCTTGCTAAATGAAAAGTCTCTATTACTTTAGTAAATCCACCCCCACTGTCCACCATCTTCTGAGTGTGCAGTATGGGAGCTCAGGCAGTTGACTGGCAATAACTGCCCCTTACATTTCAGCAAGAGTCACACACAAAGAATGTGACTCTAAACATGGGAAAAAATACCATTATTAAGACTTTACAACAAATCATATTTAGAGACTAAATATTCTGGTTTCTTACTAAGACCAGTTGTACATGTTATTTTTCAAGGGGATCTCAGCTCATACAATGATGGCTTCAAAAAAGAAGTAAAACGCACTGAGTTGACTCACATGCAGGAAAACTGTAGGTTGTTGAACTAGGGTCAGTTTCAGTGAAAACATTCTGTAAAATGTATAACTTTCACCTTTGAACTATTATGGTGATCAAATAGAGCACTAAATATGATGATCAGAAAAAAAAACACTAAACATGCCTCCAGGTAAACCAAAAGCTTTAAATTTACCATGTCCCCAAACTAAAATCTCCATAAAAGATATTCCTGTAAGCAGAAAGTATAAACTTGCTGCCCACACTGTTAAATGCTGCGCCACTGAAGAGAAATCACTGGAAGAGAATGCCCATAAAAGATGTTCCTGTAAGCATAAAAAATAAGCTTGTTGCCCACACTGTTAAATGCTGCTCCACTAAAGAGAAATCACAGGGAGAAGTTTCTGACACTATCAGCAGTGCAATCTCTTCTGTGCCCCACAGTGCTCAATGTTTACTTCTGCCAACCATCAGTGGGAGGAACCACTGAGGACACCCTTCTAGAAGTGTCAGGTTCAGTAGAAACCTCACCTAGCAATTTCTCTTCAATAGGGCTTTAGGAACATTTGGCAGCAGAGGAAAGCATATACTTTCTACATTTTAGATGAGGTTCATATGTACATTTTTATTATGGGAATGGATCAAATGAAGAGTGATTCTTTCTTTCCAACACTAACAGGGTTCACAGAAGACTACAATATTCCTTCCAATGGTGTGAGATCAGATGATAATAAAAGGGTTATGCAAAATTGCCCCTTATGGAGTTTTATGTGATTAGAAATATGCCAGGGTTTCCCTATATTTTACTGTTATTCTCTTAATATTTGGGTCTTAATGCCAGAGGCTAGAACCAGGGACTCCAACTGTGAGATCTCACTGTAGATACATTATTGGAAGCCTGTCCCAACAGCTCTTAACTGTAAATAGTGACCAGCTCAGTCACAATGTTGGGGGCAATGAGCGAGCATGTTACAAACTCAAAATTGTTCTACTGACTGTACACAGTGTATGGCAGTGCAGGATTAAAGACTACTACCTTGGTGTCACATATATGCATATGGTCAGAGGGAAGAGGTTAAACTAGGCCAGAGCACATTTTTTGAAGGCATTAGTCATCTGCAAATTATTTATCTAGTTTTACAAGTATTTATGTACTATACTTAGATAAAAAACATTTTTAAAAGATGGATTATATTCTAAAAAAATACAATTATTAAATATTATTTGTTAATACTGTTCCACATGTTCCTTAAGCTACCCATAACTTCATTAAAAAAACATTTTTGGATTGAGATACAATTTAATTAATGGATTTAAAATGTAAAAATGGTAAACTATGTCTTTTCAATGATCAGCTGTTTTCATTTCATGTGTCAGAATGCCTTATCTGAAGCAATGCCAAACCTACATGAAAGTGACTAACTAAAATACTCTCTGTTGCTTTAATTGCAAAATGAGCAATTGGCACTAGCATGACCAAAGGAAAATGTTTTTTTTTTCATTTTCCTTTGTATTTTCAAATGCAAAGTCCCAATCGACAAATGCACAGCCTCCATGGAAGTGTAGGTAGTGCTTAATTATATAGCTCTCGCTTTTATGTACACAAAAGTAGATAACCTAAGGAAAATGCCATTCAAAACACCCACATTATATAGGTGGCTGCCAATTTTATTTTTATTTTTGTAAAAAAAAAAGTCTTGAGGAGATTAATCTTTTCTGTATATTTGTTGAATGTTTTATTTTATTTCAATAAAACCTAGCAGAACAATTCCAGAAAACAAAGCTATGTACTAGATGATTTATGTTGTTTCATAAGAAAGACAAAAATAATATATTTCAAAGTTTTCTGATATCTTTTTTTTCAATGGCTGACTGTCAAAGCTTTATGTATTTGGCATGATTTTAGGTGTACAGATTTGCATTTTTAAATATTCATGCATTTATTAATGTGATTTTATACATATCTGGTATGAACTGTTTGTATGTTAATAAATCTGTGTTAGTATTTTTCCTTACTTGGTTGTGATTTAAATACAACTGTTTGTAATATAATCCATATTATTATTAGTAGTATTTTTATCATGTGTAATCCTATTTAATTGCTGTTTACATTTTTATAGATTTTTGTTTCTTAAAAGTGTTACATGTAACAAGCAAATAGTGCTATTACAATACAAAGTAGGTGTAAAGTGTGTTGCGTTTGATATAAAATATGATTTTTTTATTCAGAATTCTGCTTTCACAGACACAGAACTTCTCAAACAAATGCTGTTGGATACAATGGGAATGTAGATACCATTGTTGTATTCAGTTGACAGTTTGAACAGTCTATTGTCTCTATAGCTATAGTAAACAGGTAAGAGAG
This sequence comes from Aquarana catesbeiana, assembly GCF_042186555.1. NCBI lineage: Eukaryota > Metazoa > Chordata > Amphibia > Anura > Ranidae > Aquarana > Aquarana catesbeiana. Next base: position 737,316,267 of record NC_133325.1, on the reverse strand, counting down.
TATCTCTCAAACTGAAAGCTACAGAGATGTCTGTTAGTCGGTTGTTATGGTAAATAACTTGACATATAAAAGGGGTTGTCAGGCATAAGCTGAGAGTCTCTCATCATGAATTAAGACCAGAAGAGGAAGAAGGTGCCTGATCTCCAGAAGCCTCGTTGTCAACGAAGATCGTGAACACACAGTAACTGGAGTTAAGTAACATTTCAGTGTATTTCTACTGGTACAGACCATAGCTTATGCTTATTTGCTAGGCATCTTGCTTGATATATCTGTCAGTCTTGATTTGTATTCCTAATATTGTAATAGTTTTGTATGTACAGCATTTTTTGTATAGTAAAAGCACATTTAAACACTGCAGAGTTCTCAGGTTCCTTGCTTATACCACAAAGTAACTGTCAGGGACGTGCTGGCCATAGTGCAGCCGAAGCTCCTAGGCAGAGGCAAATAAGCATTCGCAGATCTGCATTTGCAGGTGCCTGTCTTGCCGGGCATAGGCTAATGCCTATGCGCATGCGCGAAAAAAGGAACAGGCAAACGCATATGAGCATGAATGAAAATACGTGCACACATTGGCTATTAAAGCTGAGTTCCAATAAAAAAAAAATTAAAAGTCAGCAGCTACAAATACTGCAGCTGCTGACTTTTAATAATCGGACACTTATGCCCCGTACACACGGTCGGACTTTGTTCGGACATTCCGACAACAAAATCCTAGGATTGTTGGCTCAAACTTGTTTTGCTTACACACGGTCGCACAAAGTTGTCGGAATTTCCGATCGACAACCACGCGGTCACGTACACCACGTACGACATGACTAGAAAAGGCCGGTTCAGAACCAAGCGCGGCACCCTTTGGGCTCCTTTTGCTAATCTCGTGTTAGTAAAAGTTTGGTGAGAGACGATTTGCGCTTTTTCAGACTCGTGGCTTTCAGATCGTTTTCTGCTGTTCAGTTTGTGCTTGTGGGTTTGTATCTGCTCTTCAGTGCGTGCAGTCAGTTCGTATCAGAGTTTTCTGTGTGATCTTGCCTGCTCGTTGCTGTTTTTCAGGTTGCTCTTCACAGGCCTTGCTGTTCTTCAGTGCGTTCTGTTACTTCGTTCTGAGCAGCCGACCATTTTCTAGCCATGTTTCGTATGCGTACTCCTCGTACAGTTCGTGCTGTGCGGGGGCTTGGTGTTGGGGTCCTGACCTTGACACAAGTCCAGTCCATGAACAGGGTGGGGAGGAGTTCATGGACCAAGAATTGATTGCTTCAGCATCACCAGTTCTCTAATATGCTTTTGCTCCGTGAGATCCGTGAGAATAATCCTGATGATTTCAGGAACTTTCTCAGGATGACGGACCCCGTGTTTCACCGTTTGTTGGCTTTGCTGACCCCATATATCAGCAGGCAGGATACCTGCATGAGGCAAGCCATCACTCCGGAGCAGAGGCTGGTTGCTACCTTGCGGTATTTGGCCACAGAGAGAAGCCTGCAGGACCTCAAGTTCTCGACAGGCATCTCCCCCCAGGCTCTTCTTTGTGGACATTTACTGCTTGTGTTTGTTTGAGCTGACCCTGACAGAAATGTGTGGATTGCAGAAAATATCGTGATTGTGTAACCTTATACAAAGCACTGTTGGCTGTTATTTACTAAATGCAAAGACACTTTTCACTACAAGTGCACTTGCAACTGCACTGAAACTGCACTTGTAGTGCAAAGTGGATTTCCCCTTAGGAAATAACCCCCATTTTCTCATAAAACAACAATTACATCACCCCAAAAGTGTTGTAGCGTGAGACAATAATCCACACATTCTTGATGAACAATCTTTTTAATACCTGCACAATCACATGTGCATTTACCAAAGGTTTTTCTGACAAACCAACATGTTAGTTGTATAACAATTTTTGTGGTGTCATTATCCAAAATCAAAATGTGCATTTTATAGAAAACAGGCCTGTGTAAAACCAACATAAAAGACACAAATCTTGATCTTACAAAGTTCACATTTGGTAGAACTGGAAGGCAATATCAGACATGAGTATTTAGGAACTGTGTTTGATATTGCGTTCAGATGGGGGGAAATCACCCCTGGAAAAGCCAAATTTGGAAGATGCACACAAATTTCACAATGTCAACATGTGCTAGCTGCCATCACAGGGGATCAAGGGATGTGTTTTGGGGGAGCAAGCCCTTCCTCACTGCTACTTTATTATTGAGGAAGGGGTTGCACCCCCAAAACGCGTCCATTGATCTCCCATGATGGCAGATAGCACATGTTGACACACTGTGTGCATCTTCCAAATTTGGCTTTGGGAAAAATCACAAAAACATTTCGCACATTGTAGCAGACAAAAGAAGAAAGTGATTTGGAGGGGCTTTAAACTCGCCCCAAAACATCAATGATGTTTTTATATTTTGGAATAACATCATTGATGTTTTGCTTGATGTTTTCCAATTGTAAATTACACCCCATGATCTCCCCGATCAGGATCTGGGCACTTTCGGATGTGAAAGGATCTGGATCCACAACCTCACGATCACCTAAAAAGAGAGGAACCCCAAAATAAATTAGGTTTCAAAAAAATGCCGCAATCCATCTCTTATCTCTTGAGCCTGTGGTTGCAGACACTCACCTGTTGTGGTAACTACTTCCACCACGTCTTCATCCTCCTGCTCAGCTTGTGTTGGGGGAATTTCCCCTTCTTCCAGAGGGGGGGGGCTCTGGTCTCCTCGGATGAGGGGTGTCCTCCGAGTCTTTTCTCCCCTATGTAAAACAAAAATGGTATAATTAGCACACAGATATTTGATGGCAGAACTATAAAGATGAAACATTGCTTGGAAGTGGGGTACAATTATCTATTTTAGCAGAGTTCCAACATGTAGCTTTTTTAGTGTCCTTTGTCAAGCTGCAATACTTTACCTGTTTGGTAAAAGCTTCACAGATGTAGCCCCCCCTATAGTATACACTGGAGCACCTGTGTGGCCCCCTAATAAAAATGGTGTTCTTGTGTCCCACACTAGTGCTCCAGTGTCCAGATGTGAAAACAGCTGCTCAGTGTCCTCTCCTTACACAGAATCTAGTTTGCATTTCATTCTAGTAACAAAGCCATCTACACAACCCAATTCTTTGAAGACAAGTATAGGGCGTCAAAATGGTGGCCAAATGCATATGGCCTAAACAATGGTATTTTATTGTCCGAAATAACAATGTGTGATCCGAACAAATAATGTGCCCATGAACATGAAAGTTGCCATTTTAAACTGTACAACAGTTCCTAAAAGCACATGGAGCAGCACGAACGTAATAAACATAAAGAATAGGAACACAGCACAACTACTTACTTTTTTGCAGCACTCTCCGGATCTTTCTGTACTGCTCATGTTCTCGTAATTTCAGGTCCGACCACCGCTTCCTGAGCTGATCTTTCGATCGTCGTACCCCGAATTTCCGGTGCAGACTCCTGACCACTTTCGCCATGATCTTGGCCTTTCGGACATTGGGGTTGGGGTAAGGCCCATACTTTCCATCATAGTCGGCCTTCTGCAGGATGTCCACCATCTCCAACATCTCCCCAAAGGACATATTTGAGTCCTTTAATCTCCTTCTGGATCGGGACGTTTCAGGCTCCGGCCTTTCCTCCTCCTCCTCGTTGCTACAATTAGCATGATCCTGCTGTCTATCCGCCATGTGCTCTTCCCCCACTGCGCCGAACGAAAAGGGGTGGGGAATAGACTGGGCGGAGTTATACGCATGCGCAGTGTGTATAAATCGTAACGCGCGCGTCTTACGTACGATCTGTGAGCGGAGGAAGGAGCATCGGAGACGCCGATCGTGCTAACGAAGGTAGGATCTAAACTTGGGCCTATACTGCTTAGAAATGGAAGCCTATATTGTAACAAGATTAGGGGAGTTTGGCCTGACATTAGGCTTTGTCTTGTGTTGTGTCTTACATAGAAAATGGATGGGTTCAACGACCACAATTTCCTGCCCCTGTTCATAGACAAGTACAGGGAGCTGCCCTGTCTGTGGCAAGTGAGACACCCCCACTATAATCACAAACAGAAGAGGCAGGCAGCGCTGGAGAAACTGCTGGAGTTGGTGAAGCCGGTGGTCCCCACAGCAACCATCCCTTATTTGAAAGCTAAAATTGGTGGCCTGAGGAGCACGTATCTTAGGGAGCGCAAGAAGGTCACAGATTCCCAGAGGTCCGGAGCTGCAGCAGATGACATTTATGTCCCCAGGCTGTTGTACTACGAGAGACTGCAATTTCTGTCAGTCCACACTGAAGTCAGGGAATCCCTCTCCACTCCTTCTTCCACACTTCCTTCCATACCAGCTGAGGCTTCTGATGTCCAACCTGGGCCTTCCAGCCAGGAAGAAGTGGAGGAGCCCAGCTGGAGTCAGGTATAGCATTCTTCTACAGATTTCTGGTCAATAAATAAATGATGTTTATTAGATGTTATTATTGATCACTAATTGCTGATTAAAAAAAGTGCTTTACATATCAATAGACAGTAGTGTGCACCCAAAATTGGGAAAAGAATGAAAACTGCTGGGCTCAGAAGGATAGTCTGTTATATTTGTTAACATTCAATTTGCAGCAGTCAGGAGGTGACAATTGTGTGTGATTGATGAAGAAAATACTAAAACTATGTCCCTTTTTCATACACAGGAAGACCTCAGCCAGGAGGAGGTTGTGGAATGTGGCAGTCAGGAGGAGGCGGGGATTAGTGTCAGCCAGGAGGAGGCGGGGATTAGTGTCAGCCAGGAGGAGGCGGGGCTAAGTGGCAGCCAAGAGAAGCCTGGGACCAGTCGCAGCCTGACTGAGTCTCAGGTCCCTCCCCTCCGCCTGCCATATAAACGAGCCAGGAAGGCCACTCCGAGTCCCGTGCAGGATTCAGCGTACAGGCTGATCCAGGAGGCTTCGGCGTCCCTCCGAGCCTTCCCCAGTCCTGAAGAGGCCTTTGCCTGCCTGGCTGCCACAAAATTGCAGGGCATGCAGGAGGGTCAACGCAAGATCTCTGAGGACCTGATTTATAAAGTCCTTCATAAGGGGGAGAGTGGGGAACTGACACACAAGACGGATGTCATTGAGATCGACGATCCTCCTCCTCCTCCTCCTCCTGCTGCCACAACTCCACCACCACAGCCAAAGGCTGGAAGGAAGCGTGGAAAGAAGACCTGAGAGTGATTGCCCTGGGTTCAGTCTGGTCTGACAGAAGCTGCAGTCTCTCGTATGACCACAGCCTGGGGACACAGATGTCATCTGCTGCTTTCCAGATCTCTGGGACTTCTGGACCACACTGCCCTCCCTTAGATAAGGACTCCTCAGGCCACCAATTTTGCTTTTAAATAGTTGATGTCTGCCTCGGGGGTCCAAGGCTTCGCCCACTTCTGCAGTTTCTCCAGCGTTGCCTCCCTCTTTGTTTAGTTGTGAGCCCTTAATAAAATTTTTTTGGGTAAATTCTACTCTCCTGTGTGTGTTTTCATCCAAAAAGGACAGTTTGTTGGTGACGATTCAGGTACATTTCTAAAGTACAATGTGAAATTAACAAGGGACAACAACACCAAACAATCTCCTACAGATTAAATAGAACAACATATTAGTGGTGTTGTGGGAACTTGTCACAAAAAACACACAAACATTTTCGGGAATACAAATCAAAATCACCAAAAAAATAAAAAATAAAAAAGAGAAACACAAAAAAAGAATCTACATTAAAGTCCAAAAAAAAAAAAATTTTCTTGTCAGATGTGAGAAATCAAAATATATTGAGGGAATCCCGATAAATAGTAACGAAATAAGTTTGTGAGAAGTGTGTGTGAATATGAGCAGCAAAACTACTTAATTCTTGTCACATTATAAAGAAGAAGAGAGTGCGCTGTATTAAACCATTTTGAACATTGCAGCGTGACGAAAGTGCTGTATCCATTCCGAACGCTACGTTTACCAGAACGAGCTGTCCCGTGTCGGAATTTCTTCTGAGCATGCGTGGCACTTTGTGCGTCGGAAAAGGCCACACACGGTCGGAATTGACGCGATCGGATTTTGTTGTCGGAAAATTTTATCTCCTGCTGTCCAACTTTGTGTGTCGGAAAATCCGATGGAAAATGTCCGATGGCGCCCACACACGGTCGGAATTTCCGACAACACGCTCCGATCGGACATTGTCCATCCGACCGTGTGTACGGGGCATTACGTGTTTCAGGGTCCAGCAGTGTGGGGGAACGAAGCCCCGTTCATCTCACCCTCCTCTCTGAGGCACCGGCATTGTCACTGTGGGCGCCCGGCTGTGGCTTCACAGCCGCACATACTGCGAATGCATGAGCCGCGCTGCATGATGAGACTGGCCGTGCAATCCTCTGGGACCTGTGACGTGTCCCAGATGATTGCTGAGACAGAGGGGGGAGAGGTGATCTTCCTTCTGGTGCCGCTGTGCCCCGGGAGGAAGTGGGAGCTGGAACCCTCTAAAAAGAGGGTTTCCGCTCCCCCCCAAAATAATTACATGCCAAACGTGGCATGTCAGGGGGTCACCTTCCCTTAAAGTTCCATTTTTGGGTGGAACTCCACCTAATGCTGGTGCCAAATGGCCTATATAAAGACAGCAGCTGCACTAGTGCACTTTACCTGAGTCTGATCCTGTATCTGCATCTGATTACCTGAGCTTGACCCGGCTTCTTTGTCTATGCTTGCTTATCTCCAGTACTGACCCTGGCTTGCCTTAACCTTGTTATACCTGCTATTCTGCCTGATATTCTGCTACCAACCTCTGCCTGTCTACTGACCAATCTCTGCTTACCGTTAATGCCATATCTATTTATCTGTGATTGACCTGGCTTGTCTGACCCTGCTCCAGTCTGGCTCCATCCTGCTCCATCCAGTACCCGGTGATGCTGGCCTGCATCCCCTGTGCATCCGCACCTGCTGCTTTTGCTGCCACCTGCTGCTCACAACCCAGACTTGTCTGGCGACCCATCAGCTGCACATCTCTACTTTTATCAAGAGATTCTATAGGCACTCCTACCTCGCTGCGCTCTCGCGGCCACTGTGGCAACTCCAGTGGTCCCTGAGCAAGGGCTGTAAGAGAGGTCTCCTTCTACACGTCAGGATCTGTTACAGGGTACATGACAGTAACCTTGATAGATAGACGCAAGCAAAACAATTGTGGGCTTGTGCCGCAATATATTGCGCTAACGTTCAACTGAAGCAGATCTGTTTTTCTGTGGTGTGTTGTGTAGCTTGTGCTAGGTAAAAATACTGCGTAAGCTGTTTAGGAAAAGCAAGGCTACAGAGGGTTCTGGTGTCCAGATGGGAGTGTGCAGCTTACCTATTTGGGCCAGAGACAATGAGCGGGGGCCTCTTGCTAAAGTATTTGTAAAGTATGGTTCTCCCTCGAATAAGACTTGATGTGATAAAGTCTCAGATAATTTTGTAGATTTTAGCCTTAAGGGATTGGATTTAAGTAAAGCAGAGAATAGGACAATGTCCACAGTGGGTTAGTACTTCCTTCATGCTCTCTATACTGCATAATAAAGGAGGGAGAAGGCAGAGCCAGAAGTTACGGTATTAAAAGACCAGCTAGCAGTTGCTTCAGGGTGTGTTCATTCAACTGCTAGTCTGGCTGATGATTTGCAAGAGTGGTGTGCAGCTCTCATGACCAAATCAATTAATGCTTAAGGAAAAGGAAGGGCCGCAAACCTGTTAGTAAAGCCAGGGTACATGCCATTGTCATATCCCAAAACTGGGATTGTGAGGATGTGCTCTCCTCAAATGATAGTGAGGATGAGGAGAGTTTGATGTTTCTGATGATAATCATCCAATGGTAAAGAAAAAGTGTGCCAGACCTCTCATTACTAAGCATAGGAAAAGGCAAAATGATAGAGAGGATATGGCAGATGGGGAGGTGCATTACTGAAACCCCAGAGATGTGGAACTTGAAGAAGTACAGGACTCCATGAGCTGGCAAAACAATACAAACTAAGGTCCGGGGAGCCCCTATTGAGTTGGCTCCTAAGCTTGTGGGATGAAGGGGTGGACAGTGTTGTTTTATCAGGTAAGGAAGCAGTGGCTATTGGGAGTGTTAACCCATGATCCACAATTGCGCCAGGTAATGCGAAAAGCCAGAAAGTTTAATGTGAATGCTTCACTGTTAAACCTCCTGAGAGACTGAATAGTCTGAGTATACGCTAGTCCTAGTGACCTGGAAAATACCTACTCATGGTGAAGAATAGGAGAGGGTATTTCCGGGTTGCATGAGATGGGTTGTCTAACTGTATTAAATACATTTCCAGAATGGATGGGTCCAGATATAGAACCCTTTACATCTGCCCTGTACTCCAAGCGGATAAAGTCTGCACCAATTAATCTCAGACCTCCTTTATTGTCCTTGCTGGGAGGCAAGATTCATGAAGCCACTACCCTCTTAAGCCAGTTGGGGGAGCTAGAGGAGACTAAAACAAAACCTGTCAGGGCAGTAGATAAAGTCAAGGCCAGACAGGAAGAATAAAAGCAGAAAAGAACAGAGAAGAAAGGGAATGGGATAGAGAAGACAGGAGGTGAAGAGAAAACCAGGCTGGTTATTTCTCGGAAAGAAATGTGGGTGGACCTATTAAAGGCAAGAGTACCTAAAGATGAGATATATGGGATTTCTACTTCAGAAATGCTGAAAAGGTGGAAACATTTAGTGACAGCAGGAGACCGACACACATATGCACCTGCCACTGTATGGTGGGGGAAGTCATCTTCTCCTACACATGAGATGGCTTTAGTTGATACTGGAGCTGAAGTTACACTTTTGCAAGGAAATCCTTCCCATCACAAAGGAGGACTCGGGTGAAATTGGCTTTTGGCAAAGGACCAGGATTTTGGACAAATGTTTGGGTATCAGTTACCTGAAAATATTCTTGGGATGGATGTAATTCAAGGTCAGTCTATTCAGACTGAATGGAATACATTCACATTCAAGTATCCTGATAAATTGTATCTGGCTAGGGCGGTGAAGGCTGTGGTTAGAGGTCATGCGAAATGGACCCATCTACATTCCTCCACCAGAGAAGCCAGTCTGTCTCAAGCAGTACAGACTTCCTGGAAGCCACAAAGAAATTAGACTATTCAAGAACTGTTGAGAGCAGGGTTTCTTAGACCTGCAGTAAGTCCTTTTTTCATCTCCGGTGTTCCCAGTAAAGAAATCTGATGGGACATATAGAATGACTCTATAGAGGTCTAAATAAAGTGGCACTTCCTTTGAAGTCAGCTGTACCAGTGAAGGCTGTGGTTAGAGGTCATGCAAAATGGAAATGGTCTACATTCCTCCACCAGAGATGCCAGTCTGTCTCAAGCAGTACAAACTTAGTGGAGGCCACAAAGAAATTAGTCTATTCAAGAACTGTTGAGAGTAGGGATCCTTAGACAAAAAGATGTAACTAAAGCACTGCACCTGCTGATACAGCCCATGGAGAACAGAGGGTGGGCTATCAACAAAGACAAAGTCCAAGGACCTGCCACAGAGGTGAAATTCCTCGGAATGATGTGAACTGGGTCGCAGAGGAAAATTCCAGAGACAGTAGTGAAGTCCAGTGTAGTCCAGGTGCTGCAGCTCCCTACAACAAAAAAGGAGTCACAGAAGATCATTGGAGTTGTGGGTTTCTGAAGATCTTTCACCCCACATCTTGAACTGATTCTGAGGCCTACATACAATGTCACCAGAAAAAAAAGACTGAGTTCTCATGGGGTTCAGAGCAGCGGAACGCATTCCTTTCTACTAAAGAAGCCATTTTGCAGCATCAGGGATTAGGACCCGTGAGACAAGGAGTACCATTTCAGCTGGATGTAGTGGAGCAGGATGGTACCATGTCTTGGAGTCTGTGGCCAAATGAAAAGAAAGGACTGCAAGCAATACCAATTGAATTTTGGTCCAAACAACTGACAGGGGCACAGAAGAGATACACGCCCCTAGAGAAGTACCTGTTTGGGGTCTACACGGTACTTTAAAATGTTGAGACCATTACAGGAAAGGACACAGTCACCATCCACACTGCACTGCCAATAGCAAGAGAGATAATGGACTGACCACTAGGCCAGCTGTAGCCAAGAACCAGACACCGATGAAATGGAAGTGGTAAAGGAGCATGCGCGGCAGCATCTAAGATGGCCACCGGCTTCTAGAGCTCCGCTCCACCGCTGCTCACAAAGTGCCATCAGAGCCATCAGAGCGGACCCCCGATTTCCCAAACGAGCTGTCCGGGTGGGGGAGACCCCCGGGAATGATTCTAGCAGAACGGCGCAAGTCTGGAGAAGCCTTGCCGGCCAGATGACAGCGGTGACCATCCCGGTCAGCTATGCTAAAATGGCAGCGGCCCCACGAGGCTCCCTCAACACAGGAGACACAGAGGACTCAATTGCTGACCAGGATCTGCAGCACTCCCTTTCTCCAGGTACAGACTTTCCCCCCCGCCTAAGATCTCCTCACCCTCCTCCACTGAATCCCTCCTGGGCCGCATGAATGCCTGCTACCCCTCTACTCCCTCAATGGACCCTCATTTAGGCCTGCTGCTCTCTGTCTCTGAACCTCTGGCAGCCTCTCCTGTCCCCACTGACTTCCCTTCCATGATGGAAGCTTTTTCCCAGTTATTATCCAAAAGCCTGGCCTTGAATGCAGCACAAATAACATCCTCCATACATGCTGATCTGCAACAACTGGGTCAGAGGATGGGCATTATAGAAAAGAAAGCTGACCAGGCTGTATCCCGTATTAACCAAAACTCAGCCAGAATGCAGGATATGCAAGACCAACTGGAAACTGCTTTTGCTAAAATAGACGATCTCGAAAACAGATCGAGACGTTATAATTTCCGCATTAGAGGCCTCCCAGAATCAGAGAAGGACACTCAAGCTGCAGTCAAAACCTTGCTGAAAGACCTAATTCCTGACACAGCGGAACACTGCCTGGAGCTCGACAGAGCGCACAGAGCCCTGCAACCACCCCGTTCGGATGGGCTCCCCCGCGACGTAATAGTAAAGCCCCACTTTTATTCGGTTAAAGAGGAGGTAATGAGAAGATAGAGGGGGACAGACGATCTCAAACTGCTAGGACACAGGATTCAGATTTTTGCGGACTTGTCGCCATACACAGTGCAGAAGTGGCGGGCTCTCAAACCTTTGATCCAACAACTGATCTAACGGCAGATCACATACCGCTGGTCATTCCCACTCAGTCTGAACTTTGCCTTTAAAAATAAGAACTATGGCTTCTCTACCCTGGCGGAAGGTGAGCGCCTCTTGCTGCACTTGGGCCTGATATCCCAAGACTCGCCTCACTCACAGCAAGGTAAGAACACTCCTTCTTCCACAAAATGTTCACCTCCAGCAAGCCCGCTCCAACCTTCCTGGCTAAAACAAAGTTGCAAACGCTCAAAGGAGAACTTTCCAACCTGATGATCTGACCCCCTGTGGATCAGGGCCCTGATCCGTATCTTTCAATATGCCTTATAGGGACCGAAGCTGAATTCCTGACTCTACCTATGATTCCCCTTTTAGGGGCACACTGTTCTTTTGGTCATGCCTCGGTGAGGGTCACCATCTTCCAAATTCCTCTGGGGAAACCTCGATGAAAATAACCCCCGTCCTGATTCACCTGGGGCTGGGGGACAGCCTGAACACCTTCAACATAGCACTAATTTCGTGACCCCCTGAGCAGCTCGGTTCACCCTCTTGTCTTGTTATGATCTGTTTCCCTTTTTGTTTCTCCTCCACGGAATCCCCCTCGGTTTGCAGAGGGGATGAGAGATGATACCGCTTTGACTGGACATCTACCTCCTGAAGTTGCATTACAGACCCAAGTATAATGGCTACTGAGCGGAGGGCCTAATCTAGTTTTATCTGTAATGGTGTTCCGAGTCACTCCTTTCCTCGATCTGCCTTTCTCTCCTGGGCTTTGGGGAGGTAGAAGGAGACCCTCGGAGGAAAGGCAGATGGGATATCTCCTTCTCGGATGCAGCACTGAATTTGTAGTTTCATACTGTTTTTTCCCATTTTTTATTTTTTTTGCACATTAAGTTGTTCAAGTTTTTATTGGGTAGTTCTGACAAGTATCACAGAGAAGTCTGCCTCTTTGAAAGCAGTCTTCTTGCTAGTTATGCTACGCAGGTGGCAGAGCAGCGGTGGGTACAGTGCACCTCCATTTGGAACCAAAGTGCAGTTTTCGGCACTGGTTCCTTTCCCGGACGCCCCAAGGATGGGGCTCCGGTCCTCTCAGGAGACAGGGTCAGGGTGGGCTCCCTCATCCTACCCTGGACATTTGGGGGGTCTAGGATCCCCAAAGCTTTACACAATGTTATTTTATCTTACGTTTATTTTGGCTAATGAATAATGATGTAATTCTTGTGTTTTCTCCTCTACTCTTTTTCATCTCTTTTCTCCCCTCCCCTTCCTTATCCAACAGAAAGCTCTCAGAATCCAGGCTTGACTCGACGGCAATCCTCACTCCAAGGCCCTCTAGGGCCATACACTCCTACAGGCAAGGTAAGCCATTCCATTTTAAAAGGGTTCCCCTTCACATTTATAATGGCTAGCTCTAGTACCAAAAAGCCTACGCTTAAAATCACCTCACACAACGCACAGGGACTTAACTCCCCCATTAAACGTAGAAAACTTTTTCAACAATATCAATCCATGCATACAGATGTCCTATTCCTCCAAGAAACCCACTTTCCCGCTTCATATAAACCCACGTTCCTCCACCAGCACTTCCCACAATTCTATCTCGCCTCTACACATAACAAAACAAAGGGTGTAGCAATTTGTTTCGCCAAACATATCAATATTTCGATATCACAAACGGTGTTGGACCCTCAGGGACGATTTATTTTAGTTTCAGGGATAATTGACGGGGAAGTTTACATGTTTATTTCCTACTACTCGCCCAATAAGGGACAGAAATCTTTCTTTGAACTCCTTCTACATTAAATACAACCGCACCTTAACCACTTGACAACTGGGCACTTAAACCCCCTTCCTAACCAGACCAATTTTCAGCTTTTGGTGCTCTCACATTTTGAATGACAATTACTCAGTCATGCAACACTGTATCTATATGAAATTTTTGTCCTTTTTTTCACACAAATAGAGCTTTCTTTTGGTCGTATTTAATCACCGCTGGGTTCTTTATTTTTTGCGCTATAAAAGAAAAAAGACCGAAAAATCTGTAAAAAAAAAATTTTTTTCTTTCATTTTTTCATTTCTGTTATAAAATTTAGCAAATTAGTAATTTTTCTTCATATATTTTGGCCAAAATTTATACCGCTACATATCTTTGGTAAAAATAACCCAAATCGGTGGATATTATTTGGTCTTTGTGAAAGTTATAGAGTCCAAAAGCTATAGTGCGAATATCTGAAAATTGATCACACCTGAAGTACTGACGGCCTATCTAATTTCTTGAGACCCTAACATGCCAGAAAAGTACAAATACCCCCCAAATGACCCCTTTTTGGAAAGAAGACATTCCGAGGTATTTAGAAAGATGCATGGTGAGTTTTTTGAAGTTGTCATTTTTTCCCACAATTCTTTGCAAAATCAAGTTTTTTTTTTTACTTTTTTTTTTTCACAAAATTGTCATATTAGCAGGTTATTTCTCACACACAGCATATGCATACCACAAATTACACCCCAAAACACATTCTGCTATTACTCCCGAGTATGGCGATACTACATGTGTGAGACTCTTACACAGCGTGGCCACATACAGAGGCCCAACATGCAGGGGAGCACCTTCAGGCATTCTGGAGTGCCCAGGCCAATTCTGACATTTCTCTCCTACATGTAAAAATCATCATTTATTAGCTAGAAAATGACATAGAACCCCAAAATATTATATTTTTTTTTTAGCAAAGACCCTAGAGAATACAATGGCGGTCGTTGCAACTTGTTATCTCGCACGGTATTTGCGCAGCAATTTTTTTAACGCTTTTTTTGGAAAAAAAAACTGTTTTGTGCTTTACAAAAACCAAAACAGTAAAGTTTGCCCAATGTTTTTGCATAATGTGAAAGATGAAGTTACGCTGAGTAAATAGATACCCAATATGTCACCTTTCAAAATTGCACGAGCTTGTGGAATGGCGCCAAACTTTGCTACTCAAAAATCCCCATGGGCGACGCTTTAAAATTTTTTTACTGGTTACATGTTTTGAGTTACAGAGGAGGTCTAGGGCCAAAATTATTTCTCTTGCTCTACTGATCGCAGCGATACCTCACATGTGTGGTTTGAACACCGTTTTCATATGTGGGCGGGACTTACGTATGCGTTCGCTTCTGCATGCGAGCACACAGGGACAGGAGCGCTTTAAATTTTTTTTTTTTTTTATTGTTCATTTTACTTTATTTATTTTAGTTTGATGCTTTTTACCAAAAAAACATTTTTTTGACCACTTTTATTCCTATTACAAGGAATGTAAACATCCCTTGTAATAGGAATATGGCATGACAGGTCAATAAGACCCCACATCTCACCTCTAGGCTGGGAAGCCTGAAATTTAAAAAAAAAAAAAAAAAACGATCCTGGCTTCGATCGTAGCGGTGAGCACCGGAGGGCGGCGGGAGGGGGGGGACATCCTCTCTCGCCTCCCGTAAGAACGATCAAGCAGTGAAACAGCTGCTATGATCATTCTTATGGTGTAGGGAATCGCCGGCTGAAAAAGCTGATATCTGAATGATGCCTGTAGCTGCACCCATCATTCAGATATCCCCGCACAAAGTCAAGGATGTCGTATGACGGCCGGCGGGTGGGAAGTGATTAAAACGCATTTTTTTTTTAACACAAAGTTGTCCATTTATACAATATTTCTACCACATAGCATGTACATACCAAAAATGACACCCCAAAATAGATTCTCCTACTCCTCCTGAGTACGGCGATACCACATGTGTGAGACTTCCACAGCCTGGCCACATACAGAGGCCGAGTACATCCGAGCATGGCTCAGCATGGCAGGGTATGGCTGGGTATGGCAGAGTATGGTGGGGTATTGCAGAGTATGGCGGGGTATTGCAGAGTATGGCGGGGTATTGCAGAGTATGGCGGGGTATTTTCAGAGTATGGTGGGGTATTTGCAGAGTATGGCGGGGTATTTGCAGAGTATGGCGGGGTAATTGCAGAGTATGGCGGGGTAATTCCAGAGTATGGCGGGGTAATTGCAGAGTAATATGGGGCTTTGCAGAGTATTGCACAGCATTGCAGAGTAGTAGGGATGGCTGAGCATGGATGGATGGATGGCTGGATGTCTCTGTGCAGCGCTGTGGGCACTACACATCCAGCCCACGGCGCTGCAGCCATCCATCCATCCCCCTCTCTGCTCACAGTGTACCGATTGGTACACAGGAGGGGAGGAGAGGAACCGGCATCATCAGATGACGCCGGTCTGTTTACATGTGATCGCGCCGTCATTTGACGGCTCGATCACATGGTAAACGGCCGCGATCAGTGGCCATTTACCGGGATCCGTGATGCGCCGGGTCCTCCGGACCCGGCGGTAACGAATGTGTTCGGGTGCGCGCCCCAGGGGGCGCGCGAGAGGGGAATTCTGGGAGGACATCATAGTACGCCCTCCCAGAGTTAAGCAACCGCCCTGCAGCCATCATTCGGCTATGGGCCGGTTGTTAAGTGGTTAAGGGCACAATCTTCCTTGGCGGGGACTCCAACACTGCGTTTGACTTCGCTATGAACAAAACGAGATCCGGTATCCCTAAACCTAAATGCCCCTCCAGATAAAGCGCAAAGTTAGCAAAACTTCTTCATGAAAACGATTTCATAGACATCTGGAGGGAATCCCACCCTCACGCTAAAGATTACACGCACTACTCAGCCCCACACAGATCCTATGCCAGGATAGACCACATCTTCACCAAGCCCTCTACGATTCCTCTGATAGTGAACTCTAAAATAGTAGACACCCCCCTATCGGACCATTCAATGGTTACTCTGACCACTCAGCGCTCCTCCGGACGCACAGACCCCCCCAAATGGCGTTTACAGGAATCCATTCTGAGTAACCCAGTTCATTGTTCCATAATTGAAGGCTCCATTAAAGAATATTTCCTTATCAACTCTACGGAGGATGTCTCTGCCGAGACAGTGTGGGCAGCACACAAATCTGTGGTCAGGGGGAAAATAATCCAACTGTCAGCCAAGATTAGGGCGGAACATAAAGCGGACCTACTTAAACTTTCGGCAGACTTTAAATCTCTTTCACGGGCCCATAAGATAAATCCTTCCCAGGATTCACTAGCCAAACTGGATAAGGCCAGGGCTCTACTTAACCTAAATCTCACCACCACAGCTGAAAAACATCTTAGATGGTCGGGGCTAAATTTTACTCCCAAAAGGATAAGATAGGCTCGAAACTAGCAGTTAAACTCAGCCCCAAACCTAGAACCTTAGCTTTCCCAAAAGTGAGGCTTCAATCCGGAGACCTCTCACAGAACCCCGCTAAGATTATGGAAGCATTTCACCAATTTTAACCAGATCTTTACAAACCAAGATCCCCTCACCCGAATACACCTACACAGGGTTTTTTAGATTCCATCTCACTACCCTCCATATCAAAGGAACACAGGGACCTACTGGAGTGTCCCTTCTCCCAATCCGAGATTCTAGACTTAATCAAATCTTTAAAATTATGCTCTGCACCAGGTTCGGATGGATTCTCCACTGGGTACTACAAGAAATTTGCGCCTACGCTAGCTCCACACCTTTGAAAAATTTTTTAATTTCCTTAGGGAGGGTTCCCCATTAGGTTCAGATCTTAATGCAGCTTTCATCTCAATGATCCCCAAACCAGGAAAAGACCCTAGCGAAGTTGGAAATTACCGCCCAATTTCATTAATAAATAATGATATCAAGATCCTAACTAAACTTGTAGCTAACAGGGTAGCAAGCTTCATCTCTACATACATACACAAGGACCAGGTAGGCTTTATCCCAGACAGACAAGGCTCGGACCAGATTAGACGGACTATTGACATTATATCCCTCCTACAGTCTCATTGGGATGGTAATCCCCCACAAAAAGGTTTCCTGTTATCCATTGACCTACATAAGGCTTTTGATTCCATTGATTGGACTTACCTTTTAAATGTCCTGAGCAAATGGGGTTTTGGTCCATACTTCCTGAACCTAATTCGCTCTCTGTATTCCTCCCCAACAGCACAAGTTTGTCTATTAGGCAGATATTCTACCCCGTTCCCCATAGGCAGGGGTACCCGGCAGGGGTATCCACTATCCCCCCTCCTATTTGCCATAGCAATGGAAACCCTTGCCATAGCTATCAGATCGAACCCAGACATCAAAGGGGTATGGTGCGTAGACCAGGAACACAAGTGTGCTCTCTACGCATACGACCTCATGCTATATATCTCCTCACCCCTAATCTCTATCCCGGGACTCTACAAAGTCCTTAAAGATTTCAGTGCCCTATCTGGCCTTACAGTTAATATGACCAAATCCATTGCGCTTAATGTCACAATCCCCTCAGACATCATTTCACAACTTCCCCTTGGCCCCTGGGAACATCCGTTATTTAGTTATTAACCTCACAGCAGATTTCAGTAACCTCTTTAAAGCCAACTACCCCCCCATGATTAACAAATGCAGGGGAGACCTTGATAGGTGGTCTAGATGTGGTCTGTCCTGGCTGGGAAGGGTACATGCGGTGAAAATGACTCTTTCCCACGCCTCTTATATTTATTCCAGTCCCTTCCCATTCCGCTTAAGAGAAATTTCCTCCGCAAATTCCAATCGGAGGTTGGGGGAAGAAGGGTTATAGATGTCCGTCCAGCATCCTCGTTCGCCTTAAATCCCAGGGCAGATTGGGTTTACCGAATCTCTGGGGATACTACCAGGCTGCACAGATAGCTCAGATTTCAATGGTCTTCTCCAGAGACCCAAAACCAGACTGGCTCTCTATGGAAATAAGTGCTACTCCACATAATACACTTGACTATCTCCTGTGGTGCGACCCTAGAAATAGACCAGCAATCCTGGCCCCCACTCTATTACACTCTGTTTCACTAAGCACAAAAATTTTTAGACAAGTCACACTGACCTCGCCATTAAATTACTATCACATATTTTCAATAACTCTGAATTCCCTGGAGCTAACATTCAAGCATTTAGATGGTGGACCGATAAAGGCATGTACCGGATCGGCCACTTCCTTACCCCTGCGGGCCCCATATCATTCTCTTACTGTAAGACCAAACTAGAAATGCCGGATTCCGAAAAATTTAGGTTCTCCCAATTATCTCATTTTCTACAATCCTTCTGGGGCAAGTACTCCAAATCTCCACTTTTAACTCCTTATGAACACTGGTGCTCCAACGCACAGGATCAGAAAGGGGGCATTTCACTAATTTACACGGAACTCATGGCTAAGTCGGACATACCAGCCTACGCAAAGACCTGGGAGGAGGACACAGGCCGAACCTGGACTTCTACTGAATGGTTCAGTTCCTGGACGCGTTCTTATATAGGTATTTGCAACATCTCTCTTATAGAAGCAAGCATTAAGGTTATTTCAAGATGGTACTATGTCCCTTCTAGACTGGCAGTGATCTATCCAGGAACTTCCCCTCTTTGCTTTAGAGGGTGCTCGCTGGAGGGTGCAATGATTCACATATGGTGGACTTGCCCGCGCATTAGAACATTTTGGCAGAAAATTTTTAGAATTATCAGCAACTTATTCTACACCCCGGTGGCCCCCAATTTACACATAGCCCTCCTTAATCAGCCCATCCCGGGTTTGCCTAAAACTGCACGGACACTATCTTATTTTATCCTTCTAGGTGCTAAAAGTACCATAGCTAAATGTTGGAAAAAACCCACTGTTTCTTATAAGAGCTGTATCAGGAAAATTTCTTGGATTATGTCTCAGGAGCAGTTGGTAGCAAAAATTAATGACAAGGTAGAAAGATTCAGGCTTGTCTGGGAACCTTGGGCTTCGCTCCACAACATTTCGCTCATACCGGGAGTGTCTGCCAGAAATGTTATCAATTCTGCCACTCTCTGACTCAACTATGCTTTTGCCCCCCCTTCTCCTTCCTCATTTCTCACGTTTTCCTTCCTTCTCTTCTGGGACTCCCTTGTCCCATACATTTCGGTAAAATGTTGGGAATAGTATTCCTCCTCTAGAGGTGGATTGTTTGCAAACTTTATTATCTCCACCAGGTCTGTGGGGAGACCCCCACTGCTCCTTAAACATCTGTTCTCCACTACCTCTACGGTTGTATAGTGCCTTGGGGAGAAGTATGACCTCAGTCTACTATCTTCTCCCCACAAACTGCACTTAGGGCAGTGGTTCTCAACTCCAGTCCTCAGGGCCCACCAACAGGCCAGATTTTAAGTATTACCTTGGGAGAGATGCAGACTAGAATACTGCAATCACTAAGCAGCAAATGATATCACCTGTGATGTATTTCAGTTATTTTGCAAACCTGGGTTGTTAGTGGGTCCTGAGGACAGGAGTTGAGAACCACTGACTTAGGGGCTTTTAATCGGATTGGGGGAGTCTCCGCACATTCCTTCAGAAAGATCCCATTGGGGAAGGAGGTGCGAGACTCCAGGACTGGTCCATATAGTTTGGTTCTGAGGAGGATGGGGGGTTCCTGGTGGCCTAGGGTTTGAATAAGTCTCCTGTGTAACACAAACAAAAAACTCATTCCCTAGCAGTTGATTTAATGGTTGTCTTTTCTTTTTGTTCTTTAAATTCACTTTATATCAGAGACTCCTGTTGATTTTACTGTAAATGATACACCATTCATGATTGTATCTGTGCTTATTTTCTGTACTATATTTGAAAATTAATAAAAATATTTAAAAAAAAAAAAAAAAAAAAAAAGAAAAGAAATGGAAGTGGTACCGTCAAGAAAGAGGGGGTATTGCAGCTGAGGATGTCTGTCAGGGAAATGCTGGCAATTCTACCTAAGACGATCATGGCCACCACAGTGCACAGTGTGACTGATGTGAGCAGTACTTCTGGGTCTATTTAAGCTTGCTGTTGGAGCCGCCCCTTGCTGGATTATCATCAGCTTCCCAGTGTTTCCTGTGCTCCTGTGTCTCCGTGATCCTGTTCCCTGTTACCAACCCAGCTTGTTTGACTTCTGCTTCTGATCTGCTCCTGATTAACCTCTGGCTTGCACCACCGACTACGCTCCTGTCTGCTCCTTCATCTGTACTTTGTCTCTGGCATTTCTGGACTGATCTCTCGTGTATGATCCCTGGCTTTTCTTCAGTTTCTGCTACCGGTTTGCGCCTACTGACGCCTTCTGCCCGGCACCCTGCGCTCAGTGGCTCTTCAGGGCATTCCAGCAACTACCAGTGGCAAACCGTGCACCTTTGGGCACTGCTCCCTCTGTATCACTCCCAGGGGAGCACTGCACTTAGCTGCAAGGGGCGCCCTCTCAACAATTGGCCTCCTCCTCGGAACCTGACAATGTCAGAGACATTTCAAAACAGTTGGCAGGGCTTGTTACTTTTACCAGCACCAAGCCAGAAGAAGAAATTCCTGTGCTGCAGTCAACCCCCATTCAAGAGACTCCACCCTCTGAGTCTCTGTCAGAAGACATGAAGGCGTCAGTATGGTCACTAATGGTTCAGCCATAGTCACCTCGTCTGGGCATAAATTGACAGCAGCAGTCCTGCAGGAGGCAGAATTGGAAGGTCCAGTCAGTATGCTGAGTTGAAAGCTGTAGTGATGACACTTCAGGAGGATCCTTCTTCACATGTCACCATCTAAACTGACAGGGCGGTCTTTAAAGGACTGACAACTTGGATGCCCACGTAGAAGTCCAGTGATTGGATGATTCATAAAAAGGTGGTGTGGGGAGACAATGATGTCTGGAACTACATCTGGAAGGAAGCTTACTCCCGCACCATAAAAGTGGGGCATGTTGATGCACATGTGCCCTTGGACATTGAGAACTTTAACAGAGTGGCAGATGAAATCACCAAAGTGAATGCAGTTGTGCCAGTTGATCCTGTCTTGATCAACTTGGCCAACTGGGCCCACAAGCAATCTGGACATTTGAGACAGAAAGCGACATATGAATGGGTACAGTAGAGAGGATTGCCCATATCCATGGACAAAGACTGTAATAGGGAACTGTACAGAGTGTGGAGAAGAGTGACAATGGCCATTGCAAAAGTATTTCACCGGGTCAATTAGGAGGGGTGAGGCCTGCAGAGATCTGGAAGATTGACTTAATCGGTCCCCTGCCCCGGGGAAACAATGGACTGAGATTTTCTTGTACTGCAATGGATACCTATTCAGGACTTTTGCTTGTTCATCCTTGCAAATGTGCAAATCCAGCTGCTCCAGAAACGTGTCGTTGCTTATGGTTGTCCCAAACAAGTCCAAAGTGATAATGGCTCACACTTCACTGGATCAACAGTACAGCAGTGGGACAAAGATTCTGGAGTGTACTGGTTGTGCCACATCCCATACCATCCACAGGCAGCTGGTTTGATTGAAAGATACAACAGGTTATTGAAGGACCAGATACACAAGCTTACACCCACACATACACTAAGGGGGTGGGACTGGGTTCTAACACAGTCAGTCATGTTGTTAAATTCTAGGCCAATAGCCAAAAGGCCACCATATAAGAGGATAGTGGGGGTGGGGTGCAGATTCCACCACTGGAGTGCAGAGTTCAGTATTTACATAAGGTTCCTGAAAGAAAATGGCTTAACAGATACTATGTTACTGCTTCCAATGGCATAGAAACCAAGAGTGACATATCTAAAGCTGAAGCCTATCTAGGAATGAGAGGAAATCTGGCAGGAAGGTTTGAAGTTATATTTGCATTGGCAGATGAGTTCAGGATAGTGGCTGGGACTCTGATTGGTTTGTGGATACTTCTCAGCAAGAGTGGAAAGTGAGGCTGTATCAAACCTTCCAAAATAAAAAGCATTGATCTTCTGGCAAATAGCAGTATATTTCCTCTCCTCCCTATTGATGTTCTTTGGGAGGGTCAGAAGTGGATACAGGCAGGTAGGAAAGTGTTGGTCAGAGATCCAGACAAGAAGCTAGTTGGAGCAGAGATTGTAGCTGAAGGGCTGGGGTCTACTGTTTATGTATTATTAGAAGGAACAGATAATCTGCTTTGTTTTACTCTCCACAGGCTGTCTCCGATTTGATACATAGGTAGACCATAGAAAAGTGGTTACATGATGGGCAGAATGATGGAAAACCGCAAGAGCTGTGGAGAGCAAGGCCTTTGATGTATTACAAGCCTGGACTTGTTTCTAACAAGTTTAGAATGGACTTTCTAATGAACTTTTAGCCAAAGAATGAAACACAGAAGCCTCATTTTCAACGGAGATCATGAACACACAGTAATCGGAGTTAAGTAACTTTTTATGTTCAATAGATTTTTCTCGGTATTTCAGTACAATAACAATAAATAAAAAAGAAAAAAAGAAAGGCAGAAATAAGATAAACATAGCTGTCACATAACAGTTACACAGTGATGTTACTGAGATGCGATATAGGTGGTACACCAAACAGTGTAGGGAAACATTGCATCAAACGTATATATGTCCAGTCTACTAGTTTTTTGTATATGTCCAGTCTACTAGTTTTTTGCTTCGATCCTGTTTCCACCTTCCATCTCGGAAGATGGAAGAGCTAGCAAGTAGTAGCTCAGTTGGCTTGGCCCCCTTCGGACACCCCTTTGGGAGCATTCTGTGTCCGAGAAGGAGCGCAACCACTTTATCGTGAATTATGAGTTGGTAATACACACTTAATGAGAAGGTATCAGTTCAGTGCGTGTGTACCAGGAGATCCAAGGCGACCAGTGGTTAAGGGAGATGTGAAGACGTCCTGAGGAGGATGCCATAATTCACTCATATGTGTAGTGTAGGTGAGTTAAGTCTATTACTTCAGCTATTGTGGGAGGAATATTGTCCTTCCATTTTCTGGTAATTGTTAATCTCGCTTCCAGAAGTAAATGAACAATTGTGTGTTGCAAGGTGGGGGAAATCTGTCTATCCCTAGAGATAGAATTGCCAAGCCTGGGTTCGGTGGGACCTGTTGTTGAGCAATGTCAGAGATGATGTCAAAGACTTTCCTCCAGTATAAGAGCAGTTTAGGGCAGCTTCATAAAACATGTACGAGGTCACCACATGTGCCACAATGTCTCCAACAACTATCGGAGATAGGGGGTTGAATGTGGACAATGTTGCAGGGGTGTAGTACCATTGAAGAGTTATTTTAACCGATAGTTCCCACAGAGTAGGGATGAGCTTCGAGTTCGAGTCAAACTCATGTTCGACTCGAACACTGGCTGTTCGCCGAACAGCGAACAATTTGGGGTGTTCGCGGCAAATTCAAAAGCCGCGGAACATCATTTAAAGTCTATGGCAGAAATCAAAAGTGTTAATTTTAAAGGCTTATATGAATGGTATTGTCATAAAAAGTGTTTGGGGACCTGGGTCTTGCCCCAGGGGACATGGATCAATGCAAAAAAAGTTTTAAAAACGGCCATTTTTTCAGGAGCAGTGATTTTAATAATGCTTAAAGTGAAACAATAAAAGTGTAATATCCCTTTAAATTTCGTACCTGGGGGGTGTCTATAGTATGCCTGTAAAGGGGCGCATGTTTCCCCTGTTTAGAACAGTCTGACAGCAAAACGACATTTCAAAGGAAAAAAGTCATTTAAACTACTCGCGGCTGTTAATGAATTGCCAGTCCGACAATACACATAAAAGTTCATTGATAAAAATGGCATGGGAATTCCCCACAGGGGAACCCCGAACCAAAATTTAAAAAAAAAATGACGTGGGGGTCCCCCTAAATTCCATACCAGGCCCTTCAGGTCTGGTATGGATAGTAAGGGGAACCCCGGCCAAAATTAAAAAAAAAAAAAGATCCCAGCCCTCCCCCCTGTGTGAAATGGTAAAGGGGTACAAAAGTACCCCTACCATCTCACAAAAAATCTGTCTTGTCCCCTCTGACGCATGGGACATGACGGGACTTCCCTGTGGCATTCCCCGTGACGTCACAGGGAAGTCCCGTCAAGTCACTGTGCGTCAGAGGGGGGCGGGGTCACTGGGTGGCCCCACCCCCCCATTATTTAAGAACCGTCAGACGAGGAGACGCCATCACACAGCGGGAGCCTCCCTCCATGCCAGCATGGGTGCGGAGCGGCCCGGAGAAGAAAATGAAGAAGAGAAGAAGAGAAGAAGGAAGAAGAGAAGAGGATGAAGAAGAAGATGAAGAGAAGAGCGGGAGCCTCCCCCCATGCCATGGGTGCGGAGCGGCCCGAGGAGAAGAAGATAGAAGACGCCGCGGAGGAGATGCTGGATGAGAACGCCGGAGGAAGAACCAGAAGAGCCAGAAGAACCAGAAGAAGAAGAAGATGAAGGAAGATAGAAGAAAGAAGAAGCATTTAAATAAAGGATTTGTCAAAAACTGTCTCTTGTCATTTTTAAAATTTTTGACAGTTTTTTAGTGAAATGGTAGGGGTAAGTACCCCCTTACCATTTCACACGGGGGGGCTGGGATCTGGGGGTCCCCTTGTTAAAGGGGGCTTCCAGATTCTGATAAGCCCCCCGCCCGCAGACCCCCACAACCACCGGCCAGGGTTGTGGGGATGAGGCCCTTGTCCTCATCAACATGGGGACAAGGTGTTTTGGGGGGCTACCCCAAAGCACCCTCCCAATGTTGAGGGCATGTGGCCTGGTACGGTTCAGGAGGGGGGGCCACACTCTCATCCCCCCCTCTTTTCCTGCGGCCTGCCAGGTTGCGTGCTCGGATAAGGGTCTGGTATGGATTATTGGGGGGACCCCACGCCGTTTTTTTTTTTTTTTTTGGCGCGGGGTTCCCCTTAAAATCCATACCAGACCTGAAGGGTCTGGTATGGAATTTAGGGGGAACCCCACGTCATTTTTAAAAAAAAAAAATTTTGGCCGGGGTTCCCCTTAATATCCATACCAGACCTGAAGGGCCTGGTATGGAATTTAGGGGGACTCCCACGTCATTTTTTTTTTTTAATTTTGGTTCGGGGTTTCCCTGTGGGGAATTCCCATGCCGTTTTTATCGATGAACTTCTATGTTTATTGTCGGCAATGCAATAGCCGCGGGTAGTTTTAAATGGGTTTTTGCCTTCCAAATGTCATTTTGCTGTCAGACTGTTCTAAACACGGGAAACATGCGCCCCTTTACAGGCATACTATAGACACCCCCCAGGTACGAAATTTAAAGGGATATTACACTTTTATTGTTTGACTTTAAGCATTATTAAAATCACTGCTCCTGAAAAAACGGCCATTTTTAAAACTTTTTTTTGCATTGATCCATGTCCCCTGGGGCAGGACCCGGGTCCCCAAACACTTTTTATGACAATAACTTGCATATAAGCCTTTAAAATTAGCACTTTTGATTATTCATGTTCGTGTCCCATAGACTTTAACGGTGTTCGCGTGTTCGAGCGAACTTTTTTCCTGTTCGCGTGTTCTGGTGTGAACCGAACAGGGGGGTGTTCGGCTCATCCCTAGTAACCACTTATCTGAGACAAACAGGTCTATGCGAGAATATGTGTTGTGATGCGGGGAAAGGTATGTATAGTCCCTTTCAGCCGCATGACAACACCTCCAGGCGTCATACAGGTCATTGGCTGTGAAAAAAGAGTTGAGTGGAGAGGTAAATCTTTTGGGTCCAGAGGAGGAGTCCATCTCGTTGTCTGGGACTAAATTAAAGTCTCCGCATATTAGCAGGTGTCCCTGTTGAACTTCTTTTATTGCCTTTAGGGTGGTTTTGAGGAATTGCATTTGTCTGTGATTCAAAGCATATATGGTTACTATAGTATATGCAACATTGTCTATGGTACAAATTAGTATAATAAATTGTCCTTCTGGATCTAGTGAACATTTGTGTAGCTGGAAAGATATGGTATCTCTAAAAGCAATTAGCACTCCCCGTTGCTTCCGTGAGTAACATGCTTTGTAGATGTGTGGAAATGCCTTGTGTTGGCAGTAAGGGGTAGCATATTGGGCAAAGTGCGTTTCTTGAATGCATAGAACATCGCTGCCATGCGTCAGCGCTGTATTCCATAGAGATGCTCTCTTGGTTCAGGCCTTTGGCGTTAATAGTCAATACGTTGATAGTTATTGTAAGATTGTGGATGTCAATGTGTTTGTGTTAAAGAAAAAACTAACAATTGGTGGCCTGCGGTTTGATTCTCAGCAGGTTGCCGGATAGTGGAGTCCTCCTTGGAGTCTCAGGAGACTAGAAATAGGTAGTGAATGTGCACTGTATAGTCTGTGTTGGTAAGGAGAAAAAGAGACAAGTTAGAGCACTGATGCGACACGTTGAGGCCTTGCTAGGTCCCTCCTCTAACCTGAGTAGCAGATGGGCTATGCTGCTGCTGGGCAAGTAGTCACTGTGTCCCACAATTGTGGGGGAAAACCTTAGAGTGAAAAAAAAAGCTTAACTTTTTAACTGTAACTCAAGAGTCAATAACGGTAATGGGTAATACTGACCAAATGTGGGGGTAAAGTTCAGAAAAGTTGTCTTTCAGCTAGATGTAGTACCAGGGATATAGGTTGCAGGTGGAGTAAATTGCTGTGAGACAAGTAATTTTCCTCTGTAGTTGCGAAATTCCCTATGCTGGCGTCCCGGCTTCAGAGGTCCAACTGGAGTCTTCATCTCAATGCTGGGGAGCTCAGGGATTATTCCCCAGGATTGCAGGAGTTGTAGCCCATCGTTAGGGTTGGATACTGTGATCACTACAGTGGCCGGGTGCCACCATTTGTATGGGATCTTATGGTTGTTAAGGGCTTTAGTGATCGTTTTCATCTGGCGGCGCTTCGTGAGGGTATATTGGGAGAGATCAGTGTACAGGGGAATCCCATTATATGGCGCTGGGAGATCAGGAGCTGCTCTGGCCTTTGCCAGCAATTTCTCTTTTGTGGGAAAGAAGTGGATTTTCATTAGGACATCTCTGGGAACTGATGCCTCCATATGTTTTGGCTTTGGTATGAGGTGAATGCGTTTGATGATGCGTTCGATCGGTGATACCTCGGGTAGCGGTTTGGCAATCATGTCACCTGCATATTTCTGTAGATCGATCGGGGGAACCGACTCGGGTACCCCCCTGAGTTTAACGTTATTTCTCGCCGAGCGGTGCTCGAGGTCCGCTAGCTTCGCTTTTATCCAATCTGTGTCATCCGTGTCTTTGTATGCATCTATGAGGTCATTTACATTTGTGGTACAAGCATCCATTTTGTGCTCTATGTGTTGTACTCTCTCGCCTAGCCCCTGCATTTCAGAAGTAAAGTTGCCAATCATGGTGGATATATTTAGCATTAGGGACGTTTGTAGGGAGAGGAGCATGTCCTTCATCGTGGTGTCTAGGACAGGTTAGCCAGATGTGGGGTAGTTTGCTATAGAGGATGGTATATTGAGGCCTACCTGGTC
This sequence comes from Aquarana catesbeiana, assembly GCF_042186555.1. NCBI lineage: Eukaryota > Metazoa > Chordata > Amphibia > Anura > Ranidae > Aquarana > Aquarana catesbeiana. The sequence goes on along the minus strand of NC_133325.1, from coordinate 737,288,814 downwards.
TGGATGAGAAGGAGAGTTCATAGCGCCTGAGGCCTGTACAGCAGGATCCATTCGCATCTGCGCCTTTGCTGGGCTATTAGGCGACGGGCTGTGAGGAGGCGATCTTTGTGTGGGTCGCTGACCATTCCCTACCTCCCATGTTCCAGGATTTTCATCTGGGAGATCGGTGTAGGAGGATGAGGCCTGTGAGTAATCCCCGCCGGCGCCATCTTGCCAGTCCTCCCCGGCCGTCGCTGGCATGGTGAAGAAGTCAGTGAGCTTCTTGGGATAACGTTCCTCTTTCCGTTTGCGGGACTGCATTGAGTGGGCTCCTGTAGTGCTGTGGAGCTCTGTGTGGGCTCCTGATGTGCGGTATTCCGCTGGTAAAGTTGCTCTTTCCCCGTTCTTCTGTCAGAGCTGTCGGCTTAAGCAGCCATCACGATTGCACGCAAGCCACGCCCCTGAGTTAAGTAACTTTTAAGTGTATTTCTACTGGTACAGACATAGTTTCTGCTTATTTGCTAGGCATCTTGCTTGATATATCTGTCAGTATTGATTTGTCTTCCTAATATTGTAATAGTTTTGTATGTACAGTGTTTTTTGTATAGTAAAAGCACATGTAAACACTGCAGAGATCTCAGCTTCCTTGCTTTAAATCGCAAAGTACCTGTTAGATTGACGCAAGCAAAACAAAAGTCAAAAAAGGCAACATTTTTTTGTATGTAAAAGAACACATTCAATGGATAATGCAGTACAAAATGACTAAATCCAGCAAGGTAGCTGGAAACTCTGGTTGAAAATCCCTTCAGGGACCATTTTACCTCCTAAAGGTATGATTTACATGGATCTGCACATTAAAGTTTTCTGTGTTTTCAGATGGGAGGTTTAAATTTGCTTTTAACCTGTGGACCATTTAATTACAATTTAGCATGAATAGTTTTGGATGCATTGGGCTTTTCAATCTTGGTTTATTTGTATTCATTTTTCTCTTTCTGCCTATATATTGACACTGCAAATAAGTCAGATATATCAGAGTTCTTAAACATTTTACTGCCAAGAAAGTGTGATAGATGAGATGTTTAAATTTAGAGAGAAACTATAACAATTGATGGTTTTGTTTTTGGTTTTTCATGTTTAAAAGTTTTTGAACCTTTAAAAAAAAAAAAATTAGATCCAGTTTAAAATACACAATCATTTGTATGACAAAGGATTCCCAAAGTAGTATAAATTAGCTAAAAGGACAGCACAGAAACTGAATCTTGGGTTGAAGCTTACCTTTCTCTCATGAATACCATATACTTAATAAAACCTAAACTGAGCTTTTTGATAAGGGATGGGTCACTGCTCTGATGATTCACTGATGTTATGTTAACAGCTTTTTTTTTTTCAATAAAACTAAATTGCTTAAATTTCTTTATACATGGAAATGACATTAAAGCTTTATCAGCTGTTCTAAAGAAAACATGTTTGCTTGTTTTTTTCAGTCCTGACCCAAAGAAATATGTAAAAAACTATACATCCCCTTTAAGCAGCAACTTATTAAAGTGACTTGCTGATATACAATGGACCAAATGGGTAACTAAAGTGTTTATCAAGCAAGGCCTTATTTTTCTTTGTTTCGGATATACATTATATTACCAAAAGTATTGGGACCCCTGCCTTTACATGCACATGAACTTTAATGGCATCCCAGTCTTAGTCCGTAGGGTTCAATATTGAGTTGGCCCGCCCTTTGCAGCTATAACAGCTTCAACTCTTCCGGGAAGGCTGTCCACAAGGTTTAGAAGTGTGTCTATAGGAATGTTTGACCATAGTTCCAGAAGTGCATTTGTGAGGTCAGGTACTGATGTGGACGAGGCTCAAAGTCTCCACTCTAATTCATCCCAAAGGTGTTCTATCAGGTTGAGGTCAGAACTCTGTGCAGGCCAGTCAAGTTCCTCCACCCCAAACCCGCTCATCCTTGTCTTTATGGATCTTGCTTTGTGCACTGGTGTGTATTCATATTGGAACAAGAAGGGGCCACCCCCAAACTGTTCCCACAAAGTTGGGAGCATGAAATTGTCCAAAATGTCTTGGTATGATGCCTTAAGAGTTCCCTTCACTGGAACTAAGGGGCTAAGCCCAACCCGTAAAAATCAACCCCACACCATAATCCCCCCTCCACCAAATTATTTGGACCAGTGCACAAAGCAAGGTCCATAAAGACATGGATGATTTGGGGTGGAAGAACTTGACTGACCTGCATAGAAGCCTAACCTCAACCCAACAGAAGACCTTTGGGATCAATTAGAGCGGAGACTGCGAGGCAGGACTTCTTGTCCACATCAGTGCCTGACCTCACAAATGCGCTTCTAGAAGAATGGTCAAAAATTCCCATAGACACACTCCTAAACCTTGTGGACAGCTTTCACAGAAGAGTTGAAGCTGGTATAGTGGCAAAGGGTGGGCCAACTCAATATTGAATCCTATGGACTAAGACTGGGATGCCATTAAAGTTCATGTGTGTGTAAAGGCAGCCGTCCCAATACTTTTGGTCCCTTTGGTATGAATAATTTGATTCTTTCCTATGCAGAGTTGCATAACCAAATCTTTGTCCTTATTGATGCAAGCTGGGCTTGCATCAGTGTGCCATATAAATATAAGTACAGTAGACTAGTAATGAAATGTCAAAGAGCAAGGGGCTAATAAAAGTTATGAGATATATATCTAGAAAAGTATGGTGTCTCAGGTAAGTATGACTGGTAGCAGGACTTTTGAGTGATAGGAGAAGGTAGCACCATTACAGATTTTGTCCCATTTTGCAGAGGTTATTTGTAATGTGTACTAAAAACACAAGTACTGAAGCTCGAGACAGATAGGCAAATACCGTATTTATCGGCGTATAACACGCACTTTTTTCCCCTTAAAATCAGGGGAAAATAGTGGGTGCATGTTATACACCGATCCCCGCTAATTGTGAGCTATCGGCGGCGATCGCCGCCGACATTCACATAGCGAGTAGTTTTAAATATGGCGCCGCGGAGTTCGGAGGGACTCGGCGGAGCTGAACGAGCGCCGCCGAAATCACAGAGCCTAGATACACATAGTTGAGTGTATTCGGCTCTTTCCGGCGCTGCTCACAGTCGCGCCCAGTCCCGCCATTGGACCTGTGTTATGTCCATCATAGGGCAGGACTGGGCGGGACTGTGAGCGGCGCCGGAAAAAGCCGAATACACTCGACTATGTGTATCTCGGCGGCGTTCGTTCAGTTCCGCCGGCGCCGAGTCCCTCCAAACTCTGCGGCACCATATTTAAAACTACATGCAGCTGTGTATGGCGGCGGCGGTAGGCATGGACACTGGGGGCAAGGCTGCAAGGCTGCACTGACCACTGGGGCAAAGCTGCACTGACAAGGCTTCACTGGGGCAAGGCTGCACTGACAAGGCTGCACTGGGGCAAGGCTGCACTGACAAGACTGCACTGGTGCAAGGCTGCACTGACAAGACTGCACTGGGGCAAAGCTGCACTGACAAGGCTGCACTGGGGCAAAGCTGCACTGACAAGGCTGCACTGGGGCAAAGCTGCACTGACAAGGCTGCACTGGGGCAAAGCTGCACTGACAAGGCTGCAATGGACACTGGGTCAAGGCTGCACTGACACTGAAAATGCTGCAATGACACTAACAAGGCTGCAGATGAACACTGATGAGGCTGCATTGATGGGCATTTTAATGTAAGTTTCTTTTCCTTAAACTTCCCTCCTAAAAGTTTTTTTCCTTAAAATTCTCTCCTAAACTTGGGGTGCGTGTTATACGCCGGCGCATGTTATACGCCGATAAATACGGTAGTTTTTATGAGAAACAGGTCGCTGATTATGGCAATTTATGATGAAATGTGTAAGGTGGGACCTTGACGCATGATGCAAGCATGCTGGATGCTGTGGCTATCTTGGAATTTTGCTCACTGATGTTTGTATTGTTTCTCTACATGTGAGTTTGCATTTTACACTGATTAAAAGTGACACATGATTTTAAAGAACCTACTGCATTATGGTATCCTTTATTTTATACCTTTGTGAGGTTATTACCACTATGATCAGATAAAGATTGTGTATAGGGTGCTGGTTACTTTGTATTACTTGGAGTTACTGCAAATGTGTAGAGTTACCGATTGAGAGTTCCACCAATTATATCACAACAATAATGTGCTATTGACCACTCTATCATTTCCATAACCTGTGTTGAGGCGAATTGGCTCAACACAGTGGAAATCCCCAAATCAGGTTCAATGTGAAGAATAGAAACATGCGGCAATCTATTCTTCACATTGAAGCTGGTGTGGGGATTTCCATCTTTTGACATATTTTTTAAAAGGACTTTTGCATGAATTTATGATTACTTTATTAAGTAGGCAGGGGTTAATTGTTCATTTTAGTCTAGGGGACATAGAAAAGAAAATGTACCCAATCCTCTGCTCTTCAATGCTGCTTGAATGGTCCCCACAGCACCTTATCCCCCCATGCTCTAGCAGTCTAAGGTCCAAATGTCATCAAGACCAATGCAGGGCTGTAAGGGAGTTCCATCTGCCATGATAGCAGAGGACTGGGTAAATTAAATTGCTTTTTCTCTCCCTTAGACTAAAAGAGCAAATAACCCTTGTAGTGCAAGGCAAAGTCCCACTGCAAGGAAGGATTCACAAATTTCCCAGAGCTGGGCTTTAAATTCTACTATACAGAAGGCAGAAATCAAGACAATGTCAAATATTTAACCTTTCAACCCCTTCCTAAGGACTCAGCTGATCCCAGATTGAGGTAAAGGGCCAATCACAATGGCCTTTTACCACATGATCAGCTGTGTCCTCATGCTGACAGCGTGAGGAGAGAAAAAGAGAGCCGAGAACCGGTTTGTGTTAAAGGGATATCAACACTGATAATCAGGGCACTGTTTATCAGTGTCCTGATTATCAGTGCAGCCCCAACAGTGCCCACCAGTGCTGCCAATCAGTGCTCACCAGTGCTGCCAACCAGTGCCCATCAGTGCCTCCTCATCAGAGTCACTCATTAGTGCCCATCAGTGCCGCCTATCAGTGCTACCTAGCAGTGCCACCTATCAGAGCCCATTAGTGCTGCCTATCAGTGAACATCAGTGTCGCCTATCAATGCAGCCTCATCAGTACCTCCTCATCAGTGCCCACCAGTGCCCACCAGTGCCACCTCATCAGTGCCACCTATCAGTGCTGTAACGAGCCCCTTGCTCGCTCGGTTCCACTCTCCCGACACTCCTCTGCTGCTATTGAATCAGATTCCAACGTCTGATGGTTCGGTCATCCAATGCTCCGGGATTAGAACTTCAGCTATGTGCCGTTCTAACCCAGTTGTGATAGCTCAGAACAAACACCAGGCAGGCTGTATGTAAGTTCAAACAGGAATCTCTTTTATTGCAATATACAGGCTCTTGTATACACTAAAAGAGGAGGTGCAGACCTCCTGCTCATATTACTCTAACAATACAGCTGTAACATAATTAACCTAATTAACATGAGCTAATTAACTAATCCCTTTAGACAGCCTAGATGACTGAGACATGACCTTTAGGCCAGACTGGCCATCTTGTAGTTCAGAAAATCCAATCAACATTATCACAATAGCAGAGTTAATTAAATACAACCAACAATGGGGATCTAATGACTCTTAGATCCCATACTAGAGACTTATTTACAATACACATTTTAGCAGACAACAGACAAGTAGCTGGAATTGATGACATTAGCATTTAACAGTAGGAGTCCCAATGGTATGAATCAGTCACTATTCCAATATGGCAAATCAAGGGTCCCCAGAGTCTGTGTGTCCTGGGGGACCAGGACCTGAATCCACAGTAATACCACCTCAAGGGTCCCCAGGCATACAGCTCACAAAGAGCACCGTCCCCCCAAATCCCAGGGCCCACGATCAACCGGCAAGAGGCTAGCATACAGTCCCCTCCAAAAGTCTCTCTCCCGGCTAGGTCTGTCACAAGTGCCCATCAGTGTTGCTTCATTAATGCCCATCAGTGCAGCCTATCAGTGCCCATCAGTGCAGCCTCATCAGCGCACATCAGTGAAGGAGAAAAATTACCTGTTTGCTAAATTGTACAACGAACTATGAAAAACGTTTGTGCTTTTTAAAAAATGTCAGTCTTTTTTCAGCAAAAAAATAAAAAACCCAGTGGTGATTAAATATCAACAAAACAAAGCTATATTTGTGTGAAAAAATGATAAAAACTTTATTTAGGTACAGTGTTGCATAACTGCGCAATTGTCATTCAAAGTGCGACAGCACTGAAAGCTGAAAATTGGCCTGGGCAGGAAGGGGGTGAAAGTGCCCAGTAGGCAAATGGTTCATTCATAATTTTTTGATATATCCCTTACTACCATGTTATCCAACAAACTATTTTTTTTTATTTTAACCCTTATATTTTGAAGCAGCTGTGATTAAATAAATATATTATATTATCACAAGAGCATATGCAGGCACCCAGATTTGCCTTCAATAATAGCAGTAATGCTTTAGCAAGGATTTAGCTGACTTTTTAACAGGTTCGGGTAAACTTTATTTCTATACGTTTGCTGTTTTACCAGCAATTTCTCCTATGCTTTTCTTTTTTCATCCAGCGAATCAAATTCCCATTTTCTTCATATATTACCTTAAGCCTTATAAAATTCTATATATATACAGTACATAGTAAGAGCACTTCAGCACAGTCTGTAATATTCATTCAATGCTGAAAAAATGCCACCTAAATTAAGCAATTATAGCAATTACATTAACTTTTATCTTTTAATTATACTTATGCCTGTTTCTTGCAGTGTTCATAGATCCATTTAGTGCATTAATTAAAGCCTTGTCTGAATACAAAATATTATTCATATTATGCAATTAATTAAAAATGTTTTGTGACAAATCATTTTCTTTTGAGAGAGGATTTTGAAAGAAATATATTGTAAACATGCTTTAAGGTTGAACAAACTGGAGCTGAAAAGGTCTAACATGGTGTCAGTAACCACCATGCCCTATGTGGGAAAAACAGAACCCGACTGCACAGATTGCTGAGAGGGATTACTTCAGGGACCTCATAAATCTGAGGAACGTTGTTTTTTTTTTTTTTTTCATATATAGCTTCCAGCTATGTTAGAGGAAATATAATATCTCATGAGAGGACTGAAATTCTTATGAGGTCTTTCGGATGTGAAGTGGCTAGATTTGACACTTGCACTGTTATACACTTGAAAGCCTGTGAATTTGAGATAACAATGTTAATTCATCATTCTACTGGTTATGTCCTTTATAGTTGAGTTTTTTCATATAATTTTGTTTACATTGATTACACTAGATAGTCTTTAAGGGTCAGGTAAAACAAAGGAATGATAAACAAAATCACATAAGGAACATGGTGTCCCAGACATTTCTGAGTGTTATATAATAGTAATTCCTATTTAATGGAAGTGTTAACTTTCAAGAAAGGATTTCACAAAAAAATGAACTGTATATTTACTTTAAAATGAAAGTGCAGTGTATTTGTTATTATTTGCACATCTGTAGATCAGTTAATATGATACATATTCTTTCTTTATGACTGCTAAGAATATATTTAGCTAGTCTTAGACGTCTTACACATAAAGGCTTTGAGGCATTAAATATGATCTAACATAAAATCCTGGCATTTTACTCTCCAGGGAGCCACAGGTGGCGTGTACAGCTGACCACAGAAGTGAATATCTATATGCAGACGTATTTGGGTAATTGCGTATGCCCAAATGACATATTCCCGAAACAGAAATTCTTGGTTTGGGAAATAAATCAATAATGCATGCCTTCACGCACCTGTTTATGCCAATGTACAAAAGCATTGGATTATGCCCATGCACAGCCCTGTCCTTTCCTAAGTAGGTATGTATGCTAGAATTTTTATGGTAGACCATATTTCATACCTCAAAGTGCCTGTGCATGAGTCCAAAGGCTAGCTAAATGTAATCTTGCCTTATGGGGAGACTGTTGATTTTAATAAAGTCATCCAAATGCACTGAGAGGAGCAGCAGGCTTTGGTGATGAGCAAATAAGGATTTCCACCTGTAAATCATTAGTAAGATCTGGAATATGCAGTTCAGTTTCAGCCACCAGTTCTCAAAAAGGATATCAGGGAACTGGAGAAAGTGCAGAGAAGGGCAACCAAACTGATAAGAGGCATGGAGGAGCTCAGCTATGAGAAAAGATTAGAGGAACTGAATGTATGCTCTCTTGAGCAGAGGAGATTAGGGGGGATATGATTAATGTGTACAAATACATAAGGTGTCCATCTAGTGAACTTCGTGTTGAGCTATTCACTTTAAGGTCATCACAGGGGACTAGGGAGGACTCGTCTAGAGGAAAAGAGATTTAATCTCCAAATATGGAAAGGTTTCTTCACTGTAAGAGCTGTGAAACTGTGGAATAGACTCCCACCAGAGTTGAATCTGGCCAGCTCAGTAGATTGCTTTAAAAAAGGCCTGCATTCCTTCCTAATTGTACATAATATAACTGGATATTAACATTTATTGTTAAAGTTGATCCAGGAAATATCCAGTTACTGCTCGGGGGATCAGGAAGGGATTTTCCCCCCTGCTTTAGCGAAATGGATCATGCTTTGCTGGGGTTTTTAGCCTTCCTCTGGATCAACTGTGGGTATAGGATTGTAGATATAGGATTGTATGGTTGTTTTTTTTTTTTTTTTTTTTTATTGGTTGAACTAGATGGACTTGTGTCTTTTTTCAACCTGACTAACAATGTAACTATGTAAATATACATTTACAAATCAATCACAGATACAAGAGGTTTATAAAGGCAGCTAGAACTAAGGGAAATATACGGATCTTACTCTGAAAATGCCAGTTGTGTGGTTTACATAATAATCTAATGGTTTCAATATATTTTAGAATCACTGACCCAGAATAAGCATGCCAATAAGGGGATCCTGGATATATGACTCTAAAAGTATTAAAATCATAAGCAGCCGGTCAACTGGTGGCTTCCATGTTTTTCTCAAGCCAGGCTTCCTTTTTGGACCCATTTTACACACATTAAAGTAAATCTGCCTTTTGTCCATACATGGTAAAGGAACAGTTTCACTTTAAAAGTACAGTGCCCTAAAAACCCTATGCTCTACTTTCCTTCTCTCCTCCAACCACTTTGTTCAGCATCTGCTAAAGATGGAAATACTTTTTACTTCTGGATTTTGAGGGGCATGTGATTTGGTTCCATGCACCAGCACTGGTGCTTGGCCCAGGGCTGTCACATGTGGATGGGCTCTGTGTAAGCTTCAACTAGAGAGAGAAGTCTTTCCCATATCTTGTAAACTAAACAGAGCAATGATGGAGAAAATGAGAGGTGACTATGTGTGTCTACACATATAAAGAGTATTATTGTTCTGAATGACTTGCTAATCATGCATTAATTTTTAGTGTGCTTACTGATTTTTTGAAGAAATTTCATGTAAAATGTACTATATGTGCATTATTAAAAAAAGACTTGTTTCCCCTTATATATTCTATATCCTAGCAGAGTGAATGAAGAATTAAAAATGCATGCTGTTCTGTAATAGCAGTTTTCTTTTGTTAAATATTCCATAGAAATATTTAACCTTTATTTAGTAATGGTGTGTTTTTGTCATTATGAATAATATAATTTTTATTAATCAGATCACTAAATATGTAGTTACTTTGGAATATATAATAAACTGAAGAACATGATAATTTGTATTACATTGCAAAAAAGAGTACAACCATGCTGCAAATTTGAGATTATTAGTGCATTTTTTATGGAATGACAAAGTAATGTGACATTCACCAAACATTTACTGCACGTGAATCCATCATAGTAGTTATAATGTGTACAAGGAAGATACACGTGCAGTAAATGTCTGGTGAATGTTACTTCACTGGAATATTAATATACCCTGGGTGTTTTTTAATCCCTAATATCTGAAGCATTAATTTCAAAAAATTATAAAATGGGACTATTTGATCCATGAAATTGATCTGACTGTTCTTACGGAGTCAGGAGGGATTCTTTGACCTCAGAAGCTGTGATAGGCTGAACTAGATGGACATGAATCATTTTAAAACTTAAAGTAGAACTATAGGCAAAACTTTTTTTTCATGTTGGATAGAGTAAAGAGGGATATAAACCCTGTCAGATTTTGCTTTCACTATCTGTGTCCCATTGTGGAGATTTCCCTTCACTTCCTGTCCCATAGCCTAACAGGAAGTGAAAGGAAATCCATGCAAATTAAGGGAATATCTTGGGGATCACCAGAAATAGTGTTCACATTGGAAGATTTCCCCCCTATTACTTTTCTGGGGACAACCCAAAATTAGTAATTTTCTTTTACTTTCACTTTTTAGTGATAATGGTAAACAGGACAATAGAGATGGTTAATGACTTTAATGGGGGCAGAGACAGCAATAAAACCCAACAGATGTTCTAATCTCTCTCCACTTTATCCAAAACTAAAAAAAAAGTTTTGCCTTTAGTTATACTTTAAGCTTAAAGTGATTGTAAAGTCTATTTTTTTTAGTTAAAAATAACAAAGATGTCATACTTACCTGCTCTGTGCAGTGATTTTGCACAGAGCAGCCAAGATCCTCCTCTGCTTGGGTCCCTCTTCGGTGCTCCTGGCCCCTCCCTCCTGTTGAGTGCTCCCACAGCAAGTAGCTTGCTATGGGGTCACCCGAGCCAAGCCTTAGCTCCCTGTGTCCATTCAGACACGGAGCCACAGTCCGGTCCCATCCCCTTTCTTTTCTCATTGGCTCACTGACTTTGCTGGAGCCAATGGTGCCCTGCTGTCTTAGCCAATGAGAAGGGGAGTCCCAGCCAGGCAAGGCACTCCTGCAACATTGCTGATCTTGATGAACCTCAGGTAAGTATTAGGGGGCTGAGGGGGGAGCTGCACACAGAAGGCCTTTTATCTTAATGCATAGAATGCATTAAGATAAAAAAAAAACCTTCGGCCATTACAACCAGTCTAAAAGTAATACATCTGTATTCCTGTCTCTAAAGCTGCCCATAGATGGATCAAAATTCAGCCAGTTTATCAGGGACCAGACGAATTTTGATCTACCTATGGCTGTTTCCACAAAAGTTGATCTAATGATTGACTGCTGTCGAATGAGACTGTTGGAAAAATTTTCTCGGTCAGCCAGCTGCTGCCAATTCAGTGTATTCTGACAGTGGAGGAGTGTCACAATGGCACAGAAAAAACAAGACATCCATGGCCAGCCTTAAACTTATAAAAGCAACCATTCTGCCTAAGATGCCAGTCATTACCTTTATTAGTCTGCTCCTAGGATGGACTTTAGCTTTTAATTTGTTACATTTTGAAAGTTTATAACTAGGTATTTTGCATTTGCAGAAATGCAGTGCTTAAAATTGAGTTGGGGTGGGGTGGTTGGAAGTTGGCTGGAAGTTTCCAAGTATTAAGGCCCAAACAAATGATACAAAAATCAGATGGAAAAATTTGTACGACGAGCTGTCTGACGATTTTCAGATCGTTAGTACGGTGCTTTTGACAGCTGATTTCGCTTTTTCTTCAGACAAAAACTGAATGTGCAGACTTTTAAATTTTTGTCAGATGTGAACTCAATGTCCGATTTTCGTTTCATCAGTACAGTTTTCGTACTAAAAAAATCATAAGAGCAAGACTATGCATGCTCAGAAACGAAAGAATACATACAAAAATATTCAACACATTACATCACTTCTGACCTAATCTGTCGTATGAAAATGTTCCTATTGTGAGTAATCTCTTCACTTTCAACATGAGACTAGCTTGCCACAAAAAAACAGACATTCGGTCGTATGAAAAGCTAAGCATGTGTACTAGGCTTTAGAGTTTCGATGAATAGGAAAGGTGGAGCTATGCTTATAGTTTGCTGGCTGGACACATCTCTTTCACAGCTAAAATCATTCCCAATGAGAGTGTATTTTAGTTGTATTGTAATGAACGTTTTGTTTAATAAGTTCTATGCTATTTATGTGTATGAAACAGAAAAAAAAACTGTACAATTTAAAAAAATATACTCACGAACTGGAAGGGTCTGAAAAATTTCAGTTTTACTATATTCTCCTTGTCCTTTTCCATTAACAGCTGCAACCCTGACTTCATATGTTGTGTTAGCTTCCAAATTGTCCAGAAGAACAATAGCTATTAACAAAAATAAATAAATCACATTAAATACATAATAGCATTTAAACCACACACACCCTTCCTCAAAACAACTTCTAATAATTACATTAGGCATTGTATCAAGTGTGATGTTTAACAGTATTAAAACAACTATAAGCTTATTTCAGTCATGAAATAATGTTTACTTATATTTTTTTGAATCCCCGTTTTCTGTATGGGAGTATTAAAGTTGACCTGTCAGGTTTGCTGTGGTACCAGGGTGGATCAAACCTTAGCAGCACACACAGTAAAGCCTGGTACACACTATTAGTTTTTTTCTGTTCAAACAAGTGGGTTGAACGAATAAAAAAAACTGTCAGCTCCGGTCAGAGCTGCTATACTAACTATGTAACATTATTATAGCGATCTCCCCCCGCTAAGCTATTGTGTTCTGACAGGGGGATGCCCCCATCAGAAGACTCTGATCAGCGCTCTCTGCCATTGGCTGAGAGATCACAGCAGGATCACCAACAATGGCACCATCACCCTCCTTCAAACCATTATCCGGATCCAAGGAATTAGGTATCTCTTTATAATAGAGAACAGACGCTGGCCGATGATGAGTATTATGGAAATTATTCCAATCAATACCCTCCCACCCCTTTTCAAGAACCCTCAAATGCACAAACACAAGGGAGGAGAAAAAAAATACACCATTGTATCATCAGAACAAGGATATAACATTGGGACAAAGAGAAGAAGGGGGGTGTAGATCAGGTCGACGCATACAATCCAAAAAGCGGATATACAAAGGAATATACAATTTAAGCAAGACGGAACTGAACCAAAGAGAATTAAACATACTCAATTTAGGATTGAAATGTGCACCGAAAAAAGTTTAAACAAGTTTGAAGTGTACATTGATATACACAAATTCATTAGAACATTGAATATTAAAAAATACTTTATCAGTCAATCGGGAATTTCTGTACCCAAAATCTCTTATTCTGTTGAGAAAATTGATAGTGACTTGAAAAATAAGTCCATATTCAATCCCCATAACCCAAGTAACCACTTTATTGAGGTTTTCAAAAATCTAGTGCTTAAGGATATTGAAGAATTAAACCCAAAGAAAAGAATAAACCCTGAATACATCAGAGACGGTATTAGATCACTTGAAGAAAGGAAGGACATCATCGTCCACCCAGCTGACAAGGGGGGTGGTTGTGATGGACAAATCCTTCTATGTCTGTCAACTTAATGACCTGTTGGGTGATGACATCACATACAAAAAATTATTGATGGACCCCACAAAGTCATACCACACTCACTTGGATTTATTAGTTGAGTGGGGTTATGTCATCAATGCTTTAAATTCCAAGAAAAGACAATATTTAGTGCCCAGTGCATGTAGGATTCCCATCATCTATACGCTGCCCAAGATACATAAAAATACACAAGTCCCACCAGCATGGCCTATAGTTAACAGCATAGGGTCAGTTATGGCATGGTTGGGGGAGTATCTTAATAAATTCCTTCAACCCAGTGTTTAAGTGACCAAAGCCTATTTGAAGGACACTTCAGAATTATTGCTTTTGTTGGATGATGTTCAATTAAGCACCACGTCTGAAACATATCTGGTTACAGCTGACGTGTGCTCATTATACACAATTATCCAACATGAGGATGCAGCTTTGTCGTTGAACTGGGAATTGAGTAAAAGGGATGATATCCCACATTTCCAGAAGCGATTTTTGGGACATGCGCTTGAGTACTGCATGTCGCACAATTACTTCTGGTGGAATGGACAATTCTTCTCGCAATGGGTTGGCGTGGCTATGGGAGCTAAATATGCTCCCAGCCTAGCCAACCTGTTCATTGCAGAATGGGAGGACAGACATGTTTTCAGTAAAAGATGCCCACAACTGAAGTTGTATCGCAGATTTATAGAAGACCTTCTGTTTATATGGGAGGGGTCACTGGAATCTGTGATGAAATTCTTAGAAGATCTAAACCGGAACACTAACAACATCAAGTTGGACTACCAGATTAGCAAGAGCAGCATCAACTTCTTGGATGTCATTATTGAAAAAAAGAATAGTAAATTGAACACCAAAGTATACTTCAAACCAACAGACCATAACAGTTTCCTATCAATTTGAAGTGGCCATCATACATCATGGATTAGAAATATACCTAGGGGACAAATGCTAAGAATTTGACGAAACTGTACTAAAGTAGCAGATTTTCACCAACAAGCTCAAGTGCTTAAAATTAAGTTTTTACAGAAGGGATATACAGAGGAGTCCTTGAATAAATCTATCCAAGATGTATCCCAAGAGAAGAATGCCTAAAGAAGATACCGAATAACCAGCACCAACTGGGTTTTATATCCAATTTTCATTGCCAATATAAAGAAGTAGAGAACATTTATAAGAAACATTGGCATATATTATGCAGAGATAGACATCTAGGGGAGATTTTGGAGAGTCAACCAAGGTTTATCTACAGGCGGGCCCCAAATTTTGGTGATTGAATAGTAAAAAAGTTATTGGATCCCCCAGATCAACAGGCCCTCAAAATTAACTTTAACCAGTTGCCGACCGCCGCACGACGATGTACGTCGACAGAGCGGCACGGGCAGGCAAAAGGACTTACAGGTACGTCCTTGCCTGCCCGCGGGTGGGGGGTCCGATCGGACCCCCCCCCCCGGTGCCTGCGGCGGTCGGCAAATCTCCCCCGGCGATCGGAGGTGAGGGGGAGGCCATCCATTCGTGGCCCCCCCCTCGCGATCGCTCCCAGCCAATGGGATCATTTCCCTGCCTCTGTATTGTACACAGAGGCAGAGGAAATGATGTCATCTCTCCTCGGCTCGGTATTTTCCGTTCTGGGCCGAGGAGAGAAGACTGTAATGTGAGTGCACCAACACACACACAGTAGAACATGCCAGGCACACAAAACACCCCGATCCCCCCCCCCGATCGCCCCCCGATCCCCCCCCAATCACCCCCCCCTGTCACAAACTGACACCAAGCAGGTTTTTTTTTTTTTTTTCTGATTACTGTATTGATGTCAGTTTGTGACAGTTACAGTGTTAGGGCAGTGAGTGTTAGGCCCCCTTTAGGTCTAGGATACCCCCCTAACCCCCCCTAATAAAGTTTTAACCCCTTGATCACCCCCCGTCACCAGTGTCGCTAAGCGATCATTTTTCTGATCGCTGTATTAGTGTCGCTGGTGACGCTAGTTAGGGACGTAAATATTTAGGTTCGCCGTCAGCGTTTTATAGCGACAGGGACCCCCATATACTATCTAATAAATGTTTTAACCCCTTGATTGCCCCCTAGTTAACCCTTTCACCACTGATCACCGTATAACCGTTACGGGTGACGCTGGTTAGTTTGTTTATTTTTTATAGTGTCAGGGCACCCGCCGTTTATTACCGAATAAAGGTTTAGCCCCCTGATTACCCGGCGGTGATATGCGTCGCCCCAGGCAGCGTCAGATTAGCGCCAGTACCGCTAACACCCACGCACGCAGCATACGCCTCCCTTAGTGGTATAGTATCTGATCGGATCAATATCTGATCCGTTCAGATCTATACTAGCGTCCCCAGCAGTTTAGGGTTCCCAAAAACGCAGTGTTAGCGGGATCAGCCCAGATACCTGCTAGCACCAGCGTTTTGCCCCTCCGCCTGGCCCAGCCCAGCCCACCCAAGTGCAGTATCGATCGATCACTGTCACTTACAAAACACTAAACGCATAACTGCAGCGTTTGCAGAGTCAGGCCTGATCCCTGCGATCGCTAACAGTTTTTTTGGTAGCGTTTTGGTGAACTGGCAAGCACCAGCCCCAGGCAGCGTCAGGTTAGCGCCGGTCGCGCTAACACCCACGCACGCACCGTATCCTCCCTTAGTGGTATAGTATCTGATCGGATCAATATCTGATCCGTTCAGATCTATACTAGCGTCCCCAGCAGTTTAGGGTTCCCAAAAACGCAGTGTTAGCGGGATCAGCCCAGATACCTGCTAGCACCAGCGTTTTGCCCCTCCGCCCGGCCCAGCCCAGCATACCCAAGTGCAGTATCGATCGATCACTGTCACTTACAAAACACTAAACGCATAACTGCAGCGTTCGCAGAGTCAGGCCTGATCCCTGCGATCGCTAACAGTTTTTTTGGTAGCGTTTTGGTGAACTGGCAAGCACCAGCCCCAGGCAGTGTCAGGTTAGCGCCGGTCGCGCTAACACCCACGCACGCACCGTACACCTCCCTTAGTGGTATAGTATCTGAACTGATCAATATCTGATCTGATCCGATCAGATCTATACTGGCGTCCCCAGCAGTTTAGGGTTCCCAAAAACGCAGTGTTAGTGGGATCAGCCCAGATACCTGCTAGCACCTGCGTTTTGCCCCTCCGCCCGGCCCAGCCCAGCCCACCCAAGTGCAGTATCGATCGATCACTGTCACTTACAAAACACTAAACGCATAACTGCAGCGTTCGCAGAGTCAGGCCTGATCCCTGCGATCGTTAACAGTTTTTTTGGTAGCGTTTTGGTGAACTGGCAAGCGCCAGCGGCCTAGTACACCCCGGTCGTAGTCAAACCAGCACTGCAGTAACACTTGGTGACGTGGCGAGTCCCATAAGTGCAGTTCAAGCTGGTGAGGTGGCAAGCACAAATAGTGTCCCGCTGCCACCAAAAAGACAAACACAGGCCCGTCCTGCCCATAATGCCCTTCCTGCTGCATTCGCCAATCCTAATTGGGAACCCACCACTTCTGCAGCGCCCGTACTTCCCCCATTCACATCCCCAACCAAATGCAGTCGGCTGCATGAGAGGCATTTTTATGTCCTCCCGAGTACCCCTACCCAACGAACCCCCCCAAAAATGATGTTGTGTCTGCAGCAAACGCGGATATAGGCGTGACACCCGCTATTATTGTCCCTCCTGTCAATCCTGGTCTTTGCATTGGTGAATGTTTTGAACGCTACCATTCACTAGTTGAGTATTAGCGTAGGGTACAGCATTACACAGACTAGGACACACTTTCACAGGGTCTCCCAAGATGCCATCGCATTTTGAGAGACCCGAACCTGGAACCGGTTACAGTTATAAAAGTTACAGTTACAAAAAAAGTGTAAAAAAAAAAAAAAACACACAAACAAAAATATAAAATAAAAAATAATAGTTGTCGTTTTATTGTTCTCTCTCTATTCTCTCTCTCTCTATTCTCTCTATTGTTCTGCTCTTTTTTACTGTATTCTATTCTGCAATGTTTTATTGTTATTATGTTTTATCATGTTTGCTTTTCAGGTATGCAATTTTTTATACTTTACCGTTTACTGTGCTTTATTGTTAACCATTTTTTTGTCTTCAGGTACACCATTCACGACTTTGAGTGGTTATACCAGAATGATGCTTGCAGGTTTAGGTATCATCTTGGTATCATTCTTTTCAGCCAGCGGTCGGCTTTCATGTAAAAGCAATCCTAGCGGCTAATTAGCCTCTAGACTGCTTTTACAAGCAGTGGGAGAGAATGCCCCCCCCCACCGTCTTCCGTGTTTTTCTCTGGCTCTCCTGTCTCAACAGGGAACATGAGAATGCAGCCGGTGATTCAGCCAGCTGACCATAGAGCTGATCAGAGACCAGAGTGGCTACAAACATCTCTATGGCCTAAGAAACCGGAAGCTACGAGCATTTTATGACTTAGATTTCGCCGGATGTAAATAGCGTCATTGGGAAATTGGGGAAGCATTTTATCACACCGATCTTGGTGTGGTCAGATGCTTTGAGGGCAGAGGAGAAATCTAGGGTCTAATAGACCCCAATTTTTTCAAAAAAGAGTACCTGTCACTACCTATTGCTATCATAGGGGATATTTACATTCCCTGAGATAACAATAAAAATGATTAAAAAAAAAAAAAAATGAAAGGAACAGTTTTAAAATACGATAAAAAAGCAAAAAAATAATAAAGAAAAAAAAAAAAAAAAACACCCCTGTCCCCCCTGCTCTCACGCTAAGGCGAATGCAAGCGTCGGTCTGGCGTCAAATGTAAACAGCAATTGCACCATGCATGTGAGGTATCACCGCGACGGTCAGATCGAGGGCAGTAATTTTAGCAGTAGACCTCCTCTGTAAATCTAAAGTGGTAACCTGTAAAGGCTTTTAAAGGCTTTTAAAAATGTATTTATTTTGTTGCCACTGCACGTTTGTGCGCAATTGTAAAGCATGTCATGTTTGGTATCCATGTACTCGGCCTAAGATCATCTTTTTTATTTCATCAAATATTTGGGCAATATAGTGTGTTTTAGTGCATTAAAATGTAAAAAAGTGTGTTTTTTCCCCAAAAAATGCGTTTGAAAAATCGCTGCGCAAATACTGTGTGAAAAAAAAAAATGAAACACCCTCCATTTTAATCTGTAGGGCATTTGCTTTAAAAAAATATATAATGTGTGGGGGTTCAAAGTAATTTTCTTGCAAAAAAAAAATAATTTTTTCATGTAATCAAAAAGTGTCAGAAAGGGCTTTGTCTTCAAGTGGTTAGAAGAGTGGGTGATGTGTGACATAAGCTTCTAAATGTTGTGCATAAAATGCCAGGGCAGTTCAAACCCCCCCAAATGACCCCATTTTGGAAAGTAGACACCCCAAGCTAGGCATGTCGAGTCCATGGAATATTTTATATTGTGACACAAGTTGCGGGAAAGAGACAAATTTTTTTTTTTTTTTTTTTTTGCACAAAGTTGTCACTAAATGATATATTGCTCAAACATGCCATGGGAATATGTGAAATTACACCCCAAAATACATTCTGTTTCTTCTCCTGAGTACGGGGATACCACATGTGTGAGACTTTTTGGGAGCCTAGCCGCGTATGGGACCCCGAAAACCAAGCACCGCCTTCAGGCTTTCTAAGGCCGTAAATTTTTGATTTCACTCTTCACTGCCTATCACAGTCTCGGAGGCCATGGAATGCCCAGGTGGCACAAAACCCCCCCAAATGACCCCATTTTGGAAAGTAGACACCCAAAGCTATTTGCTGAGCGGTATAGTGAGTATTTTGCAGACCTCACTTTTTGTCACAAAGTTTTGAAAATTAAAAAAAGAAAAAAAAAAATTTTTTTTTTGTCTTTCTTCATTTTCAAAAACAAATGAGAGCTGCAAAATACTCACCATGCCTCTCAGCAAATAGCTTGGGGTGTCTACTTTCCAAAATGGGGTCATTTGGGGGGGGTTTGTGCCACCTGTGCATTCCATGACCTCCGAAACTGTGATAGGCAGTGAAGAGTGAAATCAAAAATGTACACCCTTAGAAATCCTGAAGGCGGTGATTGGTTTTCGGGGTCCCGTACGTGGCTAGGCTCCTAAGACTCAAGAGAAGCAGCAGAATGTATTTTGGGGTGCAATTCCACATATGCCCATGACCTGTGTGAGCAATATATCATTTAGTGACAACTTTGTGCAAAAAAATAAATAAATAAATTGTCACTTTCCCGCAACTTGTGTCAAAATATAAAATATTCCATGGACTCAACATGCCTCTCAGCAAATAGCTTGGGTTATCTACTTTCCAAAATGGGGTCATTTGGGGGGGGTTTGTGCCATCTGGGCATTTTATGGCCTTCAAAACTGTGATAGGTAGTGAGGAGTAAAATCAAAAATGTACGCCCTTAGAAATCCTGAAGGCAGTGATTGGTTTTCGGGGCCCCGTATGCGGCTAGGCTCCCAAAAAGTCCCACACATGTGGTATCCCCATACTCAGGAGAAGCAGCTAAATGTATTTTGGGGTGCAATTCCACATATGCCCATGGCCTGTGTGAGCAATATATCATTTAGTGACAACTTTTTGTAATTTTTTTTTTTTTTTTGTCATTATTCAATCACTTGGGACAAAAAAAATGAATATTCAATGGGCTCAACATGCCTCTCAGCAATTTCCTTGGGGTGTCTACTTTCCAAAATGGGGTCATTTGTGGGGGTTTTGTACTGCCCTGCCATTTTAGCACCTCAAGAAACGACATAGGCAGTCATAAATTAAAGGCTGTGTAAATTCCAGAAAATGTACCCTAGTTTGTAGGCGCTATAACTTTTGCGCAAACCAATAAATATACACTTATTGACATTTTTTTTACCAAAGACATGTGGCCAAATACATTTTGGCCTAAATGTATGACTAAAATTGATTTAAAATCCCCAATTTAACACATATATGTAAAAAACAATTATATTTATTGCATCCACTCAGAATATTCATATATAGTTTTTCTGGACCCCTATAAGAAATGTGAGAGAGATGTGATATGCTTTTCCCCCTGTATTTCACATGGGTGGACCTTACCAGTGGTACCTCATCGTTTATTAATGTGATTAAATTCAACTTAAGTAGTTTGTTCTCCAACTTGATTAAAATATTGTATTTGTTGATTTACCCATCAGATGTTTCTGTTGTACAGATCACTGATGTTTTTTAATCATTTTAGTGTATTTTAATTTTCACCATTATCATAATGGTGTGACTGCTCTATGTTCATTTTTAGTCCTTATGAGCAGATCATCCACTGCTATATTACACTAAATCGAGCAGTTATCTTAATAACTACATATGATACATTTCCTTTTCTTAAATGTGTTATTTTAGGTTTACACACACCATCGCCTTAATAAGTGTTGGTATAGATGCTATGGTATCATCTGTGTAAAATTATTTGATACATTGCCTATTGTTAAATGCACCAGTATCATTATATCTCCTGGTTAGATATATTCTTATATGTTATTCACTGGCGCTTTGCGGTCATGGGGACATGACGTGTGTGCATGTGCGGTATTGGGAATCACATGACTAGCTGAGGGAGAATACATAAGGGATGATTGATGGGCCGTGGAGCCAATCCAATGAGGAAGTCTTAGTGATGAAACATGTCGGGGGTGTGGCTACACTGCATTCTATCCAACTGACGTGAGACGCCGCTTGCTGAGCAACTATACACTGACACCGAAAACAGGACCTTAGGAGTGGGGTGAGAGACACATCACAAGCACACACTTCGGGTCCGCCGTGACCGCAGTGCACCGCTAAGCCATTGTTTGCTTGTTTGCTGTGGATATACATTTGAGGCATATTTTTTTCGTTTGAAATGTGAGTGTAAACATTGAAGTGTTTTTGGTGTGATTTTACTAAACTGGTTGAAACGTTATCACGCTTTGTGGAGCACTTTGTTCATTTATTTTTCACATATGGAGCTATTTTGACTTAAGTCACAGATGACTATGGATGGTCGTTTGTAACCCAGGTGTGGTTCAACTACTATTTTTGCCAAACACGAAAGTGGGAGGCAATACAAGCTGGTGAGTGCATTTTTCAGAGAGAGAGGTGTCACAAGCAGGTTGGTGTGGTGGTTTAGATTAAGATTAAGAAGACTGTCGCTTTCTCATCTGTTTTTTCATCTTATATTCATTTATGGACTATATTAATAAATAGACATTTTGTCACTTGTCATTGGGTGATATTTATTATCTATAACTATAGAATCATTGTTTCAGTATTTTTGATTCACAGTTATTTATCACATTTATCAGCGCCTCTTATTTCTTCCTATTTTTCATTTATTGTTATAGGTTTGATTTTTGATATTTCACATTTTTTACAAAAGTGGCAGCTCTTTACTAAACACACTCTAAATTTATTTTTTATTTTTTGGCGCAGTGGTGGTAGAGGATATTAGGGGCGGTTATATATATATTCTAAATATCGTTCAACAATTAAATCCCTAAAATTTCTGTTCAGGCACTAATCTTCTGTGTACAACCTTTTTTCTGTAGTAGGCTCCTTGAACACCTGCTATGAACTACACAAAAATACCATATGTGTAATGCATTACTGCCTTTTTTTCTGGTGAAGGGTTTTTCTGGCATTATGGAAACTTGCTAATATTCTGGATATTCTAGTTGCCTGGTTGTCTGGCTGCAATACTTTAGGACACTGACACAAAATGCATCTAGAAAAAGCGCATTTTGTTGCATGACAAATGCTCAAAGATGTGTGGGAAAATATGTCTGATAAAAAGCACAAAGAAAAATAGAGCACAATATAAGCTTTTTGGCACAATGCACAGGTGTGAATAGGGCCTATAAAAGAAAAGGTAAAACATAGTTAAGAAAGGATAAATGACTTAGGCTCAAAATGGCTGCTGTAGTAAGCATAAAAGAAGGTTGTTGCTTGCAAGGAGATGAAGGATGGCAAGGGGCATGGTAAAGAAAAAGGTATAGATCAAGTTTAACCACTTCCCACCCATGTGATGTCCTGGACGTTGAGTGGAAATATCTGCAGACCTAATTTAGATATTGTTTTTTTCAGCAGGCGATTCCCTGCAATGTAAAAGCAATCATAGGGTCTCTTTGGCCACTTGATTGCTTTTACAGGTGGCGGGTGGGAGTTTCCCCCCTCCCGCCACCCTCCGGTGCTTCTCCGGTCTCTCCCACGCGATTGGGGAGCCAGAGAATGAAACCACCAGCGATGGCAGTTTACCATAGAGCTGACTGCAGACCAGATGATCCCTGGCTATCTCTATGACCCTTGGAGGTTGGAAGCGACGTCATGATGTCACTTCCGATGCTGGCAGATGTAAACACTGCCATTTTTTTTTTTGCTGGGAAGTCTGAGATCGATTTTTTTTATCTCAGGCTTTCCGGTATAGAGGAGAGATCTGGGGACTTATAGACCCCAGATCTCTCTGTAAAGAGGACCTGTCATGCCTTGTAATAGGTATAAAAGTGATAAAAATAAGTAAAAGAGTAAAATTAAAAAATAAAAATAAAATAAACAATAATAATAAAAAAAAAAATTGAAGCGCCCCGTCCCCTCATGCTCGCACGCAGAAGTGAATGCATACATAAGGTCATGCCCGCATATGTAAACCACATTCAAACCACACATGTGAGGTATCGCCACAAACGTTAGAGCGAGAGTAATAATTTTTGTGCAAGGCCTCCTCTGTAACTCTAAACTGATTGCCTGTAAAAAAATGAAAGCGCAGATTTTTAAGTACCAAAGTTTGGCGCCATTCCACGAGTGTGTGCAATTTTACAGCATGACATGTTAGGTATCTATTTGCTTGATGTAACATCCTCTTTCATATTATACAAAATAATTGGGCTAACTTTAGTGTTTTGTTTTTTTTAATTCATAAAAGTGTTTGTTTCCAAAAAAAATCACATTTGAAAAATTGCTGCTCAAATACCGTGTGACATAAAAAATCAAAAACAACCGCTATTTTATTCTCTAGGGTCTCTGTTAAAAATATAGATACAATGTTTGGTGGTTTAGAGCAATTTATTTTCTAGCAAAAAAATTATGATTTTTACATGTAGGAGAGGAGTGCCAGAATAGGCCTAGGCTGGACGTAGCTAAATTGTAAGTGGTCTGAAACTTTATTCAACTTTATATACCCAACTCACCAACATTTTAAATAGAAGTTAACTTCTTTTAGGACAAAAATAAAAACCTTACATTCTTGAAAAAATATAATCAAGATGTTGCAACTCTGAATGCTGAACACACTGTACTTCAATATAAAAATATTAATTCTCATTTTTATATTACATTAATAAACTCACTTTGAGTTCCATGTGAATGGACAACTTTCCAAATATCTGAGGACACTTCTTTAAAATCCATTTGATAATGGTGAATTGGCACACCGCCATGTGAGTCTGGCTTGTTGAAAAATACTTTGGCTTTAGTCTGTGACAGCTCTATAACTCGCATACCATGTGGACTGGAAGGTACATCTACAACAAGCAGAATAAGCATAAATGCATTAAAACAGGAAGTTTAAATTCAAGTAGAGTGTATATTTTACGTTTTTTTTTTATAGGACAATATATAAGATTGACTGAAGAGCACAATATTTGTGTGCATCTAAGCCTGAGAAAGCAACAAATTGAGGTTGATTTACTAAAACTGGAAAGTGCAAAATCTGGTGCAGCTGTGCATGGTAGCCAATCAGCTTCTGACTTTAGCTTGTTCAATTAAGCTTTGACAAAAAAGCCTGGAAGCTGGTTTCTCTGCAGAGCTGCACCAGATTTTGCACTCCAGTTTTAGTAAATCAACCCCATTGCATCATAATTATGTATATTACATTCAGTCATCTTTTCTCTTTACAATAATTTCTAAAGACATTAACTGGAAATATATACAAACAAATAACAACAAATAAATAAAAAAATGTATATTACATCTGCTTTTCCATGCAATCTAAAAAAACAAGTTTTATAATATTTTGAAACAAAGAAATGATATACACAATTTAGGGTGTATTCATTAAAAAAAAAAAAAAAACACAGAGCTATTCATGTGAAACTCCATTAAGCTGTTTATCATAAATACTCATTTACTATGATCATCAGCTCTATCTAGTGGCCATAATACAGCATTTTCAATCTTTACTCTATTCTTGTAAATTAAAAACATCTGACCTGGCGTGAAAAGAGTCTAATAACATTCATTTTTGCCCTCATTCGCACAAAATCAATGTTGGTGCAGTTTCAAAGGATGAATAGCTCCATCAATTTCTTAAGCTGGCCATACATCATACAGTTTTCTTCTACAATTCATTTAGATTTACTTTCA
Organism: Aquarana catesbeiana; assembly: GCF_042186555.1. NCBI lineage: Eukaryota > Metazoa > Chordata > Amphibia > Anura > Ranidae > Aquarana > Aquarana catesbeiana. The sequence goes on along the minus strand of NC_133325.1, from coordinate 737,264,056 downwards.
ACTATGCAGTGCAAGGGTCTGCCTGCCTGGATACAAATTGAAAGTGTTGTTTAGGTTTGACCTCATATTATATGTTTTTGTGTAAATCTAAAGGAAATATATACAAGAAAATTACATTATGTATGAGCAGCCATATATATATATATATATATATGTATACTGTAGATAGATAGATACAGATATACATACACACTCCCCCAAGTGTACATTTCATTGAAGACTAATAAACTTTTAGACAAATATGTTAATCACGAACGACTTATACCTACCAGCCAGAGTTAGTATATATTCCTGGATCCTTGATCCTATTGAATTGATGGCTGTACAGTTATATCGCCCAAAATCATTATCTGATATTGGAGTTATCTTAAATAAAAAAAATAGAAAAATATATTAATATCTACATAAGTAATAATGAGGTGATTATTGTTCGAATAGAAACCAACCAAAAATCAAAACTGTAATATACAGCAAAAGAGAAGTGTTTCTTCATACTTTAAGCATGCTTATGCAATGAAACTAAGAATACATTCATGCTTGCCACAGAAATCGTCATTGATTGTTTACCCACTTGCCATCCAGAAGATTTACCTCTCTTCATGACCAGGACATTTTTTGGCACTGCGTTATTTTAACTGAGCGGTCATACAACACCGTCTGCAAATTACATTTATATAATTTTTGTCACACAAATAGATATTTCTTCTGGTGGTATATGATCACCACTGGGTTTTTTATTTTTTGTGCTACAAATAAAAAATAAATTGGAAAAAATATTTTTTTTTTTACATTCTGCTATAAAACATATCCAATAAAAAAATTAAATAAATCATATTTCTTCATAAATTTAGACCAATTTGTTTTCTGCTACATATTTTTGGTGAAAAAAAAACAATAAGCATATATTGATTGGTTTGTGTGAAATCTATACTAGAAACAATGGTATATATTTACTAGAACTTGTATTTATTTATTTATTTTTATACTAGTAATGGCAGCAATCAGCAACTTATAGCAGGACTGTGATAGTATGGTGGGAAATCTGACACCAACTGACACTTTTGACACTTTGTGGGAACCAGTGACACTAATACAGTGATCCGTGCTAAAAATACGCTCTGTCACTGTTACTAATGAAACTGGCTGGGGAGGGGTTAACCTCTAGGGTGATCAAGGTTTTAAATGTGTGCCTAACAGTGCTTGGTGCATTCACTGTGAGGTGCTTTTACTAAGGGATGTGCCCATTTTTATTCCCTGCTTTGCAGGGAAACAAAATTCGGCACATTACCACTTACAGGACAGAGCTCTGCATTGTCATTCTCTTCACCAATCAGCTGGTGGCGGCGGTCAATCAGTGACTAATCACAGCACAGCCGATGCAGCAGCCACATACGAGCACCCCCATCTCGAAGTGCTGGACCACATACTAGATACGTGATCCAGCACAGGTTAGCCGCTCTGCTGCCATGCTCCTATGTGAGGTGGTTAGCAAGCAGTTAATACAATCAAAGTATTGGCTGGTAAAAACAAGCGGTAACAAGCACCAAGCAACATAGACAAGGAAATCAAATGAAACAAGCATTGGGGTTCATTTACTAAAGCAAACAAGCTGTTAACTTTGCAAGGAAATGTTTACTTTTTAAGGGAATTTTTCCCTAACTTAATAAATGTGATGAATAGGGATGGGCTGAACACTCCCTGTTCAGTTCGCAGCATAACTCCCGAATGGGGAAATGTTCTAACCTGAACGGTGAACCCCATGGAAGTCTATTGGAGCTGAACGGGAAAAATTAAAACTGTCTATTTTGAAGGCTTACATGCAAGTAATTGGCTGTAAAAGGGGTATGGGGGTCTAGGTACTGCACTAGGGGACATGTATAAATATATGTATATATATATATATATATATTTCGGGAGCAGTGATTTTAATTATGCTTCAAGTGCAACAATAAAAATAAAAACCCATTATGTTACCTCTCACACCAAATGTAAACATCAATGGTACAATCTCTATATATATAACCATGGAGTCTGGGATATAGTTGCCCATACACATTTGCAATCTCCAGTCTTGTCCCCTGACTGCTACAAGCATGCATACTGTATATTTTAAAAAGGGAGCACGTAACGATGCATCCAGCTTGTGTTATTATTCTGGCATGTTAGTAATACCAGTTCAACTGTAACAGACAATACAACAACCAAAACGAATGCACATAGAAACTAGGTATTGAAGAGGTAGCACAGGTAGAGCAAATCAAAGCATATGCAGTAGGTGCAGCACTTTTATGGCTATAAAAAGTGCAACAGAACTATCTTTAATCCCATTGGCGAAGGTTACAATTGGATAATCCAAAGGTGTCTTGCTTGGTTTTGATCATCATTTTAATGATAGGCACTCCTATCCTCATATTGATTAGTGGTTCCAAAATAATAATAACTACTTCTTTTTTTTTTTTTTTTTTTTTTTTTTCTTTTTTTTTTTTTTTCCACGTCAGTAAACAGTGTTTGGAGGGCTAAATCAGTTTGTTGTTCATTAACTGTCGCCTTCTCGTATTCACATCATAGTGGATTATACTTTTTCTCATTGCTTTTTATATCGCCCTAATGACCAACGGATTCCATTACGCCTCTTTACCAACAAGTCCTCTGTCCCTTCCATCTCGCAAGCCCCACCAACCAGGACTCGACAACCAAAGGGACCCGCAAGAAGGAAGAAAAAGGACAAAAACACCAACAAAAAAACACAAGAAGAGAGGTTTGTAAAAATGAACTTGTGGGCTCCCCGTGCCCATCTTCTACTGACCCAGCCTGTATTGTGTACCAAATTACCTATGCCCTAATACCCCGATCCCCCCCCCCCCCACCTACTCCCTATATGTTTATCCTATACCCTACTAAGCTATATATTTAACTAAAAATGTGCATATCCAGAAACACTTTATTATAGGATCCTTTGCCTGCAAGGATACCAGTTGCCTATATACCTATATTAAGCCCATCCCTCAGTCTATTCCGTGTCTATGCAGATCCCACTATTAATGACTCTTCACTTTCTCTATCCACATCTTCCACATGCTTTCAAATTCCTGAAGATTGCCCCTTTTTATGTACTCCATTCTTTCCCTACCCAAGGTTTCATTCATTGTAGAGATCCAGTCTTTCACGGTGGGGGGCTCCTTTACCTGCCATCTAAATGCTATCAACTTTCTAGCCTGAAACAGGGCCCGCGTGACAGCTAAGGTAGTACTCAGCCTTTCTCCCATCACTCTTCTATGCCCCAGAATACAAACCAAGGCCTCGTTTGCCACTGTCGTACCGAAAATATTTCCCAAGTTCCCAGTCACCTCCTCCCAGTATCTAAACAGCTTGGGACACCTCCACACCATGTGAATGAGATCTCCCATCCTTCGACACCTGGGGCAGTTGTCATTGGGCCTTCTCCCAAATTTAAAAAGTCTTTTAGGAGTATAATAGGCTCTGTTTAACAGCATTAAGTGTGAGAGTCTCTGTGAAGGGGTCACAGAAACCTGCGCTCCCAACTCCAAAATTCTCGCCCATTGTTCCTGGGTCATTCCTCCCACCTCCTCTTCCCATTTAGCCTTTACCCGAAGGAGTATTTCCCTGCTATTAACCGATTTGCTTAATTGGTCATAAATTCTTGAAATTACCCCTCTAGTGGGGGTTATTTGAATTATGCACTGAAATAGAGGCATCTCTTCCCATCTCGGGGTCTGGGCTTTAAATTGTGCTTTAAGGGCATGTTCCAACCGGACATATAGGAAGAAAGACCCCCGGGGAAGCTTAAACTCCCCAACCAGTTCTGAAAATTTCTTTAACCCAAAGTCGTTATATAATTGACTTAGCTTACTGAGGCCAAGCTTCTCCCACTCTCTAAATATGCCTATCTTAAGAACTTCCTGCAAATTATGGTTGTTCCAAATAGGAGAGTAGGCTGTTAAGGCTCCATACCCCATCTTTTTCTTAACTGTTTTCCAAAGTTTGGTTATCAATTTAATTGTTGGAAATTTATCATGGAACGCGTCCGCCTCTAGGGCTTCAATAATTGTATTATGTGTGGAGCTCAACAATAGTAACTTGCCGTTAGGGGTGCCTCCTTTCGGTATCCCACAGCCCAATAATTGCTGCAACTGAGTTGAGTAAAAATAACTCTCGGGATGTGGGAGGGCAAAGCCCCCCTCCTGGGTAGGGAGCTGGAGCACTCCAAGACGGATCCTGGCTTGTTTCCCCTTCCAAATCAATTCCCTAAAGAGACTGTCAATTTTTTTAAACCACTTCTTACTTATCCAGACAGGGGAATTATGCAAGACGTATAGCAGTTGTGGCATCCATACCATTTTTATTAAGCTACATCTTCCTGCAACTGATAGAGGCAGGCGTCTCCAAATTCCTATTTTTTGTTTAAATTTTGTTAATAGAGGGACAAGGTTTTTACTGATATATAGAACAGGGTCCTTCGTCAGGACAATCCCTAGGTACTTCAGAGCTTCCACTGTTGCCACCTGAGGCATACCAGGTGCTATTGTCTCATTTAAGGGGTCTATCGGTAGAAACTCTGATTTCTCCCAGTTTATCTCTAAGCCAGAAAAACTGCCGAAGTCCTCCACTATCCTCATTGCTCCCGGTAGCGATTTCCTCGAGTCTCCCAAAAATAACAGAATGTCATCCGCATACAATGCGATTCTTTCCTCGCCTGTTTTTCTCTGGAAGCCGGTTATCGCTCGACTTCCCCTTATGGAAATGGCCAGGGGTTCCATCGCTAGTGCAAACAACAGAGGGGAGAGTGGGCACCCCTGCCTCGTCCCCCTCTCCAGCTCAAACCAGTCTGACAATTCGTTGTTAATTTTTAATCTTGCCTTGGGTCGAGTATATAGCATTCTAATCCACCCTATAAAGGCAGGGCCAAATCCAAAGATCTCCAGCACGCGCCACATATAGCCCCACTCCACGCTATCAAAAGCCTTGGATACATCAAGGGTCATCAACGCTCTCGAACCCTCGTTCACCATTGGGGTCTGTACATTCAAAAACGCCCTTCTAATATTCAGGCTCGTGGATCTATTGGCTATGAAGCCCGCCTGGTCCTCGTGGATCAGCTTATGGATAACTCCATTCAATCTTGCTGCCAGCACTTTGGCCAGAATTTTTACGTCCGTGCATAAAAGAGAAATTGGTCTATAGGCGGCCATATCCAAGGGATCTTTCCCTTCTTTCTGTAATACAATAATAGTTGCTTCTAGCATTGAGGCAGGTAATTGGCCCCCCTCAAGCGCCCCCCCCAAAACTTTCAGCAGTTCGGGGATCAACACTTCACCATAGTGTTTGTAGGTCTCAATTGGAAGACCATCTGGTCCGGGCGACTTATGGGTTGCCATGCCTGCTACTGCTTGGTATAATTCTGCTATAGATATTGGGGCATCTAATATGTCTCTTTCTTCTTGTGATATGGTGGGGATGTCTAACCCCCTTAGGAAGTCCTCCATCTTGGCCTCCTTACCCCTCTTCTGGGAGGAATACAGTTTTTTATAGTAATCCCTGAAGGCTTGTACTATTTTTAAGGTGCTTGATACTACCTCACCGCTCTGGGATCTAATCGCGAGGACCGTGGATGGAGCTGCATTGGATTTTGCTAGCATAGCCAGTGTCCTTCCCATTCTCTCGCCCTCCACCATAGATTCCTGTCTTTGGAGTAACCGCCTGGTTTCTGCTTTCTGTAAAACCACTGATTTATATGCTTGTTGTTTCTCTTGCCAGATACTTTCCGTCTCCGGGTTTGGGTTGCAAGTATAGTTGTTTTCTGCTTCAAGAGCGTCTCTCAACAGGCTCTCCTCCTCCCTTCTAGCCTCTTTGTTGAATGTAGCTATCTGCTGTATCAGGACCCCCCTAAGAAAAGCCTTAAGGGCGTCCCATAGCGTAGAAGGGGACACCGTTCCCTGATTGATCTCAACAAACTCCCTTAAGGAGGAAAGTATCCCAACCGTCTTTTTAATAATTTCAAACCAGTACGGGCTTATACTCCAGTACTTCCGGGGCCTAGGCTCCCCAAGATTTAAAATGACTACCATAGGTGAGTGGTCTGAGATGCCTCTTGGCCAGTATGTTATTTTTTCTACCATCTGGAGAGCCCTATCATTTCCTAGGGCTAGGTCTATCCTTGAAAGCACGGAGTAAGATGCAGAACAGCAAGTATATTGCAGCACGCCTGGGTTCCGTGCCCTCCACAAATCCATTAATCCCACTTCTTCCAGAAAAAAGCTTAACCGACTCTTTACTGAGTCCTCTGAGTTTTTTCGTAGTGGGAATCTATCCAGCCTTTTATCTAGAACCTCGTTGAAGTCCCCCATTGCTACAATCGGCACCTCTTTTTTATCTAGCAAAAATTCATACAGTTTAAGCAAGACATCCAGATTAAAGGGCGGAGGGATATATATATTTGCCACCACATACCTGGCGTTTTCAATAAAACATAATAAAAAGATGTATCTACCCAACTCGTCTATCCTGACCTGGCTGCAGGAAAACTTCACCCCAGACTTTACCAAAACACTCACTCCCCTACTGTAGGAGGAGTGAACCGCATGAAATTGGGTTTGAAATTTTTTCATCTGTAGGTGATGGATAGTTTCCTTGGTTAGGTGGGTTTCCTGCAGACAGACCAGATCAGCCCCGCACCTCTCCATCATAGAGAACACTGCTAATCTTTTAAGTGGTGTACCTAGGCCCCTGACATTCCAGGATCCTATTTTCAGAGTCTTAGCTAACATCTAAAGACTGAGGAATATTCTTTACCCCAACATATACAAACGTATATAACAGAAAGATATAAGAGAAATTTAATATATATAACCCTAACCCAAAACTAATTTTTCTCCTCCTAGTGACTGTTATAACAATTCCGTGTGTGTGCATACTTGGCCACTAGACCACGTATTCATTTTGGCTATATTAGCCTTACTTTGGGCATAAATTTGCCATAGACAGTGCTTGCATGTGCGTGTAGAACAACCAAAAACCTATTTACTATAAAAAGTGCCTGTATGTGCAAAAATAATCTTAAGGAAGGTCTGGATACCTCTGGATACCGTTATAATTTCTAGTGGTATAAGTGTTCGTAAGGAATGGTTTACCCATCCTATTTCCCCTCCCTCCCATCTTCCCACCCCTTCCCTTCCCTCCCCACCTAATCTCCCCTACCCTCCCACCCCATCCCCCTCCCCCCCCCCCCACCCGTACCCACCTATCTAGGTGTACCCCCTGGGGGTTTACCATGACCGTTGCCTCTTACACTAACACCAACCTTTTACCCCAATCTTACACTCACAGCCCCACACCACCCTACCCACAAATAGCTGTGTGCACCCATCCCCTCCCGTCCCCTTATAATAAAAAGCATTAACAGATGGCAGAAAGGGGTGGAAAAAAAAAAAAAGCAAGAACAAGAAAAAGAACAAAAACAAAAATACAGCCCCTGTACCTCCCAATGCCTTATCGTGCCATCCTATTGATATCCCGGCCTATTATATCTTCCCCCATTCTCTACGTAAAATTTGTGATTTTTTCCCTATTATCTTCCAGCCACTTCTCAACTTCAGAAGGGGAGTTAAAAAACAGAGTCTCCCCCAGAGCCGCAACCCGCAACCTTGCCGGATATAAAAGAGCATAGGGCAACTTAAATTTTTGTAGATTGCGTTTTGCCTGGGTAAACTCTGCCCTACGCCTCTGCAAATCCGGAGAGAAGTCGGAATAAAACAATATTTTTGCTCCTTTAAAAAAAACCTCCCCTGCTTCCCTGATCTTCCGTAGTAAGATTACTTTATCCTGGTAGTTAAGAAATCTCAGGAGGAGGGGTCTCGGGTGGCCCCCCTCCGATGGTGCCCTGAAAGGGATCCTATGAGCTCTTATGATGGAAAACGAAGCCGAGAATGATTCTTTCCCGATTAGCTCCCCCAGCCATTTTTCTAGGAATGCAATTGGGTTGGCGCCCTCACTCCTTTCGGGTAAACCTATCAGCCTCACATTATCTCTTCTACTCCTGTTCTCCATCTCATCTAACTTAGAGGCTTGTTTAGATAGCTGTTCCTTCAGCCATTTTATTTCTCTGGTTATTGGGAGCACATTATCTTCTAGCCCACTGACTCTTTCTTCCAGGGCCGTTGTTCTCTCCGCCGTTTTCTGCAGATCTTGTCTAACCAATAACAGATCTGCTTTAACACCTTTCATTTGTTCACAAAGATCTTTAAGCGAGCCGCTACATACCCCTACAGCCATGAATACATCCGTTATAGTTGGTTCTCTGTTCAAGGGTAAATTCGGGTCATTTATTAGCTCCGAGTTTACGTTTGTGTTTTGATCACTTAGCCCTGGGCCTTTATTACATAAAGATTTGGAAGGCTGGGTAGCCGGCACAGCCCCTAAGGGCTGTAATTGAGGCTGGCCCTGGCTTTTCCTATCCGATGCCCCCCCTTGTTGACCCTTCTGCTGCGACCCCTTTTTTGGAGGGGTCAGAGCAGAGGCATGGGCATATTGCTCCAGTTTTGCTGCTGCTGATACTGCTGCCGCATGCTGCGGGTTTTTCTCTTTAGAGGAACGTAGATTCTGCATCATTTACGCTTATAGATATAAATATACTCTAACAGCAACAAATTAGAGACTGACAGTTACCAACGTCCTCCACAAATCCAAAAAGGAACTAAGGAGAGAGGGGGAGGAAAGGGAAGCCGCTGCTCCCATCAGCGCTCAACTACCCGCTGTACAGAGCATATACCATAAAGTGTATAAAGCGGGGTAAGTCTCTCCACTCTACACTCTTATACACCCCCGTAAAAAAAAAAAAGAGAGCTCACACAGAAGGAAGCTACAATACCTTAAATGGCAGGTGTGGGGCAACTCCCTACACACATAAACTCCACAGCTACAACTTAAATTGGTGCAGCCCCCCACCTACACCGTAGTTTTATACAGTTGGTTAAATGCCGCTAAGGCAGTCGCCATTAAAAATACGGTTAGTGGGGTATATATACCGAGTATCCCAACCCCTACCTAAACCTCTCTCTTTGCATCTGTTGAAAATCCCAGGGGTCCCAGGGCTTTAGCTAGTCAGCAGCACACAAACAAAAAAAAAAAAAAAAAAAAAAAGGTTGGAGAATATACTTTGCTTCCTATATTAGCACACTCTGTCTGCTCCCAGACTTAATATTACCCAAGCAGCAGGCAGGTCAACGCACTGACTCACATAAATAACTCTGTTACTACACAGATGTCATATTACCAGGATTTACTTCTAGTCTGAGGATTGTCTAACAAAAAAACAGCATCTGGATACTATATTAGTGACTCCATACTGTACCAGCTCTGGCCGACTTCTATTCCATGACTAGTGTAGAGATGGGAAAGTGAAAGTAAAAAGCTGCTTGTCTCACAGCAGCGTGCAGGGGATGACATCTCACCCAGAGGATTCCTCAGCACACCTTTAGCAGAGAGAGAGGAGGGGCAGCGAGGCACCGAGTGACAAGGGAGCCAGAGCCATCCAGTATGCCGTTCATACGGCCAGGGGAGAGAGAGATGAGAATGGAGGGGGGACGGAGCACACAGCGTCCATGCTCTCACTCACTCCATGCTGCCTCTCAACACACACCCGCCCATCCGGTCACGCCCCCTAGAATGTCCCCAATAATAACTACTTCAGTAGGGAACAGACACAAAAGATACGCTCAGCATCTTTCCAAATAACTGTTCTGCTTTATTATGACACAATTTAAGGTTTTTATACACATGATTATGTAGGTATCACATTAATATTACAATAGTATGTTTATAGTAACAAGGGGCATTACATAGGCAGGCTAATTCTAATCAGGACTAGGGATGAGCTTCGAGTTCGAGTCGAACTCATGTTCAACTCGAACATCAGCTGTTCGCAAGTTCGCCGAACAGCGAACAATTTGGGGTGTTCGCGGCAAATTCGAATGCCGCGGAACACCCTTTAAAAGACAATGGGAGAAATCAAAAGTGCTAATTTTAAAGGCTTATATTCATGATATTGTCATTAAAAAGTGTTTAGGGACCTGGGTCCTGCCCCAGGGGACATGGATCAATGCAAAAAAGTTTTAAAAACGGCCGTTTTTTCGGGAGCAGTGATTTTAATTATGCTTAAAGTGAAACAATAAAAGTGTAATATCCCTTTAAATTTTGTACCTGGGGGGTGTCTATAGTATGCCTGTAAAGGGGCGCATGTTTCCCGTGTTTAGAACAGTCTGACAGCAAAATGACATTTCAAAGGAAAAAAAGTCATTTAAACTACTCGCGGCTATTAATGAATTGCCGGTCTGACAATACACATAAAAGTTCATTGATAAAAACGGCATGGGAATTCTTCACAGGGGAACCCCGAACCAAAATTTAAAAAAAAATGATGTGGGGGGTCCCCCTAAATTCCATACCAGGCCCTTCAAGTCTGGTATGGATATTAAGGGGAACCCCGGCCAAAATTTTTTAAAAAATGGCGTGGGGTCCCCCTCAAAATCCATACCAGACCTTTCAGGTCTGGTATGGATTTTAAGGGGAACCCTATGCCAAAAAAAAAAAAAAAAAATGGCGTGGGGTCCCCCCAAAAATCCATACCAGACTCTTATCCGAGCACGCAACCTGGCAGGACGCAGGAAAAGAGGGGGGACGAGAGAGCACCCCCCCTCCTGAACCGTACCAGGCCACATGCCCTCAACATTGGGAGGGTGCTTTGGGGTAGCCCTCCAAAACACCTTGTCCCCAAGTTGATGAGGACAAGGGCCTCATCCCCACAACCCTGGCCGGTGGTTGTGGGGGTCTGCGAGCGGGGGGCTTATCGGAATCTGAAAGCCCCCTTTAACAAGGGGACCCCCAGATCCCAGTGTGAAATGGTAAGGGGGTACAAAAGTTCCCCTACCATTTCACTAAAAAAGTGTCAAAAATGTTAAAAATGACAAGACAGTTTTTGACAATTTCTTTATTTAAATGCTTCTTCTTTCTTCTATCCTCCTTCGGTTTCTTCCTCCATCTTCTACTTCTTCTGGTTCTTCTGGTTCTTCCTCCGGTGTTCTCATCTGGCATCTTCCTCCGCGGTGTTGGCGTCTTCTTCCCTTCTTCTCCAGGCCGCTCCGCATCCATGATGGCATGGAGGGAGGCTCCCGCTGTGTGACGCTTCTGTCATAAACCAGATAAGACCAGAACTGTGTGACTGCAACAGAGTGAACCAGACATAAATAGGTGAAAGTAAGTTTATTTAAGGAAAATGCATATGTGAACACACCACAAATACAAGTGAACAACCAAACAATCAGTGATATAAAACCAACCAGCATATGTAGCAAGAGGGAGTACCAGAATCGTAGTCAAGCCAGGCCGGGGTCATAAACACGGAATCAGTAGCTGGGAAGGGAGATAAACAGGACATGAGAGGATGGATGGATACAGGAGGGACGGGTCAGGTACAAGGCTCAGAGTCCAGAGTCCAGGGTTCCGGGTTCAGGTAATGGACAGGAAACAGGATCAACAGGTTCCAGGTTCCAGGTTCCAGGAATCAGGGTTCAGGTTCGGGTTCAGGTTACAGGATCAGGGTAACAGGATGCAGATCAGGGCTCAAGGACAATACCAGGGCAACATAAGTGTGCAATTGCCGGGTATTTATACTGCAGCTGTGCTAATTAACGTCAGGTGACACCTGTCTGCAGAGGGGAATACCTGCTCCATACTGCCAGGATCCATCCGCTGGTGGACGCCAGTACTGCGGCCCAAAGATGACATAACATTAACAGGGAAAAGCTCTCCTGACAGTTTCAAACTTTCAGGAGACACCTGCTGGTGGACCTCAGTAGTGCATGCCGAATAACAGATATTACCAGCGGATGGAACATTTCCTGACAGTACCCCCCCTCAAAGGAGCGGCCTCCGGACGCTCCAACTGGTTGTAATTGTCCATAGTCTATGGCATCAAGCAGAACAACAGATGGGGGTACATCAGGCTGGGCCACAGGCACTTCAGGCGGGGCATCAGGCACCTCAGGGCAGACAGCGGGCACATCAGGCCAGACAGCGGGCTCCGGGTCCTCGAGCTGGGCAACAGGCTCATCGGACTGGACAGCGGGTACTGAGACATCAGACCAGGCAGCAGGTACTGGACCCTCAATCTGGACAGCGGGCACAGGCCTTGGTACAACAGGCTGAGTAGCAGACGGTGGCACAACAGGCTGGGCAGCAGACGGTGGCACAACAGGCTGGGCAGCAGATGGTGGCACAACAGGCTGGGCAGCAGGCATGGGCACTTCAAGTTGGGCAGCAGGCATGGGCACTTCAAGCTGGGCAGTGGGCTCATCAGGCTGGGCAGCGGGCTCATCAAGCTGGGCAGCGGGCTCATCAAGCTGGGCAGCGGGCTCATCAGGCTGGGCAGTGGGCTCATCAGGCTGGAGAGTGGGCACATCAGGCTGGAGAGCAGGCTCATCAAGCTGGAGAGCAGGCACTGGCACTTCCGGCTGGAACACTGGCACCGAGACATCAGGCTGGAAGGCAGGCACAGAGACATCAGGCTGGAAGGCAGGCACAGAGACGTCAGGCTGGAAGGCAGGCACAGAGACGTCAGGCTGGAAGGCAGGCACAGAGACATCAGGCTGGAAGGCAGGTACAGAGACATCAGGCTGGAAGGCAGGCACCGATACATCAGGCTGGAAGGCAGGCACAGAGACATCAGGCTGGGAGGCAGGCACCGAGACATCAGGCTGGGAGGCAGGCACCAAGACGTCAGGCTGGGAGGCAGGCACTGAGACGTCAGGCTGGGAGGCAGGCACCGAGACGTCAGGCTGGGAGGCAGGCACTGAGACGTCAGGCTGGGAAGCAGGCACCGAAACGTCAGGCTGGAAGGCAGGCACCGAGACGTCAGGCTGGAAGGCAGGCACCAAGACGTCAGGCTGGAAGGCAGGCACCAAGACGTCAGGCTGGAAGGCAGGCACCAAGACGTCAGGCTGGAAGGCAGGCACTGATACATCAGGCTGGAAGGCGGACACATCTGACTGGAAGGTAGGCACGTCAGGCTGGAAGGCAGGTACATCAGGCTGGAAGGCAGGCACAGAGACATCAGGCTGGAAGGCAGGCACAGAGACATCAGGCTGGAAGGCAGGCACCGAGACGTCAGGCTGGAAGGCAGGCACCGAGACGTCAGGCTGGAAGGCAGGCACCAATACATCAGACTGGAAGGCGGACACATCTGACTGGAAGGTAGGCACATCAGGCTGGAAGGCAGGTACATCAGGCTGGAAGGCAGGCACCGAGACATCAGGCTGGAAGGCGGGCACAGAGACATCAGGCTGGAAGGCAGACACTGGGATGTCAGACTGGGTTGGATTAGCTGGTGCGGAGGCAGGTTGGGTTACTGGCAGGATTGTCTTGGTTGGAAAAAACTTTCGTTTTTTCTTTGGCTTAGCCCCTGAAGCTCTGTAGATGAGGGGTGCAGCAGACTGGAAAGGAGGATTGGGATATGGCAGAGAAGAGGTAACAGTAGCTGGAGGAAGTTCCTGTGGGTTTGTGGGCAGCTGAGAAGAGACAGGTGGGTTGAATGCAGGATAGGTACTGGGAGCAGAGACTGGATATGAATATTTGGTTGGCAGCAGCGTATACTGAGCTGCAACTGCGGTTGACACGGGTGATGGGGAAAGATACATTTGGGTAGGCTGGTGTTTGATGGCAGAGGTGGTTTGTTTGGCTGGAGCTGCTTGCATCATGTCAGACCATGCTGAAAGTATAGGTTGTACAAACTGTGCTTTTAAATCTCCCTGTCTAACAAAAGACTGAGCAGACACAATGCACTCCGCAATCACCTGTGGGGAACAGGCTGAATAGTGCTCACAAAAATCGGCTGGATCATCTTCAAAAAGCCACACTAGGGATAAAACCTGATTCAAATCAAAAGGAGGAGTGAAATCATCACGGCCCTCTGGAATACAGGGCAGGGCCAGCTCAGTACAGATCTTGATCAAAGGCTGCACCTCCCCAAACAATATATAACCCTGATCGACCAGTGAGTGAGCCAAGCGTATAGTGGCAAACAACTGGTCACTAGACCATCCTTTCAAAGCCTGGCAGCAATAATCACTACTTTCGGATGCCACCAGAGAAAAATAAATAACCTCATTGGCATTCATGTTTGCAACCAACTGAATCAAAATGGTTCCCCTGTGCAGCCACTTCTGGTCAGGGATGGCCCTGGTATTCTGTCATAAACCAGATAAGACCAGAACTGTGTGACTGCAACAGAGTGAACCAGACATAAATAGGTGAAAGTAAGTTTATTTAAGGAAAATGCATATGTGAACACACCACAAATACAAGTGAACAACCAAACAATCAGTGATATAAAACCAACCAGCGTATGTAGCAAGAGGGAGTACCAGAATCGTAGTCAAGCCAGGCCGGGGTCATAAACACAGAATCAGTAGCTGGGAAGGAAGATAAACAGGACAAGAGAGGATGGATGGATACAGGAGGGACGGGTCAGGTACAAGGCTCAGAGTCCAGGGTTCAGGGTTCAGGTAACAGACAGGAAACAGGATCAACAGGTTCCAGGTTCCAGGAATCAGGGTTCAGGTTCGGGTTCAGGTTACAGGATCAGGCTACAGGATCAGGGTAACAGGATGCAGATCAGGGCTCAAGGACAATACCAGGGCAACATAAGTGTGCAATTGCCGGGTATTTATACTGCAGCTCTGCTAATTAACGTCAGGTGACACCTGTCTGCAGAGGGGAATACCTGCTCCATACTGCCAGGATCCATCCGCTGGTGGACGCCAGTACTGCGGCCCAAAGATGACATAACATTAACAGGGAAAAGCTCTCCTGACAGTTCCAAACTGCCAGGAGACACCTGCTGGTGGACCTCAGTACTGCATGCCGAATAACAGATATTACCAGCGGATGGAACATTTCCTGACAGCTTCTCTCTTCATCTTCTTCTCTTCATCTTCTTCTCTTCATCTTCTTCTCTTCATCTTCTTTTCGGGCCGCTCCGCATCCATGAAGGCATAGAGGGAGGCTCCCGATGTGTGACGCTTCTCCTCTTCTGACGGTTCTTAAATAACGGAGGGCGGGGCCACCCGGTGACCCTGCCCCCCTCTGACACACGGGGACATGACGGGACTTCCCTGTGGCATTCCCAGTGACGCCACAGGGAAGTCCCGTCAAGTCACCATGCGTCAGAGGGGGCGGGGTCACCGGGTGGCCCCGTCCCCCCGTTATTTAAGAACCGTCAGAAAAGGAGAAGCGTCACACAGCGGGAGCCTCCCTCCATGCCATCATGGATGCGGAGCGGCCCGAAAAGAAGATGAAGAGAAGAAGATGAAGAGAAGCAGATGAAGAGAAGAAGATGAAGAGAGAAGCGTCACACAGCGGGAGCCTCCCTCCATGCCATCATGGATGGGGAGCGGCCCGAGGACAAGAAGGGAAGAAGACGCCGCGGAGGAGGATGCCGGACGAGAACACCAGAGGAAGAACCAGAAGAACCAGGAGAACCAGAAGAAGAAGAAGATGGAGGAAGAAACCGAAGGAAGATAGAAGAAAGAAGAAAGAAGATAGAAGAAAGAAGAAGCATTTAAATAAAGGAATTGTCAAAAACTGTCTCTTGTCATTTTTAACATTTTTGACAGTTTTTTGTGAAATGGTAGGGGTACTTTTGTACCCCCTTACCATTTCACACAGGGGGGAGGGCCGGGATCTGGGGGTTCCCTTGTTAAAGGGGCTTCCAGATTCCGATAAGACCCCCGCCCGCAGACCCCCACAACCACCGGCCAGGGTTGTGGGGATGAGGCCCTTGTCCTCATCAACATGGGGACAAGGTGTTTTGGGGGCTACCCCAAAGCACCCTCCCAATTTTGAGGGCATGTGGCCTGGTACGGTTCAGGAGGGGGGGTGGCCGCTCTCTCATCCCCCCTCTTTTCCTGCAGCCTGCCAGGTTGCATGCTCGGATAAGGGTCTGGTATAGATTTTGAGGGGGACCCCACGCCATTTTTTTTTTAAATTTTGGCCGGGGTTCTCCTTAATATCCATACCAGACCTGAAGGGCCTGGTATGGAATTTAGGGGGACCCCCCACGTCATTTTTTTTTTTAAATTTTGGCTCGGGGTTCCCCTTTGGGGAATTCCCATGCCTTTTTTATCAATGAACTTTTATGTGTATTGTCGGACCAGCAATTCATTAATAGCTGCGAGTAGTTTTAAATGACTTTTTTTCCTTTGAAATGTCATTTTGCTGTCAGACTGTTGTAAACACTGGAAACATGCGCCCCTTTACAGGCATACTATAGACACCCCCCAGGTACAAAATTTAAAGGGATATTACACTTTTATTGTTTCACTTTAAGCATTATTAAAATCACTGCTCCCGAAAAAACGGCCGTTTTTAAAACTTTTTTTGCATTGATCCTTGTCCCCTGGGGCAGGACCCAGGTCCCCAAACACTTTTTATGACAATAACTTGCATATAAGCCTTTAAAATTAGCACTTTTGATTATTCATGTTCTTGTCCCATAGACTTTAACGGTGTTCGCGTGTTCAAACTAATTTTTTGCCTGTTGGCAAGTTCTGGTGTGAACCGAACAGGGGGGTGTTCAGCTCATCCCTAATCAGGACTCGAAAGAATGTAAACATGTACTGAAAACATTATTAGTGCCATGTGCACAGTGAGGGCAGTGTGCAATACATACAAAATAGAATACAATTATATACAGAACTTACAAATTTCCATTACAGTTTTGACTCCAGTAATTTAGAAGGATTGTAATTTACAATAAACCATCCATATCTAAGCTGTTTAAACCAGTGCTGGCTGCATACGTTTCAACTCATGACTGATAGTGTCTCTCCATTATTTCTCCAGCCAAATACTCCATTCAGTCTCAATATGTGTATTACACAAAGAAAGAGCATACAGATTGTAGGGCAGAAGATGAAATAGTCTGCACATTACAGTTTCCACAGTTGATTTTGTTTGCAATGTTGTAAAATGTTCATACATTTTAGATATGTCTTTATTTCTACTTGGAAAAAATGTAAATTCCTACAAATTTCCATAACAATAATAATGTCAGGTCACACTTTGTTTCTGTTTGTGTTTCAGATATTAACAATGGAACAAATGTTGGGAAACAAGAAAAGGTTATCTATTACCAGACTGCTATGTCCTGGAACAATATTTTTTGAACTGTATACACTATGTAATTATAAATGCGCAATAAAGCACAATCTCGTGTTTATATATACCACTGATATTTTTATTAGTGCAAAAACTGTTAAGCAGATTGTGATTTGTTCATGTAAATCGTCTATTTTCTAATCCCACTTTGATATGCAATCACATTCAGATTGTTCCCATACAGACATTGAGTAACATTTTGCAGACTTATAGATAAGAAGAAGCATATACATAAAAATGAAAAATGACTTTAGAGCCTAACTCCAGGCAGATATAACAGACGCATTATTAAACTAATTTATTTAATTTTTATTTTATTTTTTATGGAAGCATTGTAAGTACCAGCAATTGGCTTAATAATTAATCAGACTGAGAGAGAAAGAGGCAGCTCAAGGAACCAATCAGCTGTTCTGAAGTGCAGTGAGCATGCTGATAGGAGGAGAGAAAGCAGTGACAGAGCAGTGACAGAGAGATGAGCTCATCAGTCTACCTCTTCTCAACTGTCCAATCTCAGGTTGGGGAGGAAACAAGATCTGGAGGTGTTAACAAACTGCAGTTGAAATAAATTAGGTTTCCTTTCCAAGGTTGTGTGGTGTGGCATAACCATGCTAATCTTAGAACTGAATGGACAAAAATACAAATCCTTTGACAGGTAAAACAGCGCTCTTATATGTATTTCTGAGGCAGTACATTTTTCTGAAGCTTTGCAATATTGTAGCAATGCAAAAACCTATGAAAATCAAATTAAATTGAAACGTATATTGCCAGAAAAAAATGAAGACATATAGCCATGAATCTTTTTACAATCCATAGAGCTCAGTTGTGCAAATATTATTAGACCATACATGCATGGGTTTAGCAGTTGTAGCAACTGAAACTGGGCAAAGGTGTTCATCTATATTTGAAAGAAGGGAACCTGTATGGGGAGATGGTCATATGGTAAAACGTGAGGCTGTGCCTAGCACTTTTTTACTGTCTTGGCTGTCGGATAGTAAATATGTACCCATAGAGCAAGGGCCATGTATAATAAGGTTTTAGGTGGTGGTAAAAAGAGGGCAAAAGGTTGAGAAGTTTTTCATAGTGGGGATGTGAGAAAAAAGAAAAGGGAAAGATGCAGAAGAGGTAGGAATATCAAAAAGTTAGGGGTAAGAGCTGGAAGCAGGGAATTAATCCATGCCAGCAGTCAACACTGTACAGGTAATTTGTGGGATTGGTCCACTAAAAGGGATTCTATGCAGCAATGAACTGTTATCTGCCATATTTGCTTCTGGTTCTCCTGGTCCATACCAATCCCACTTTTTATGCATTTCCTCTGTATCCTTCTCTATCTTTTTTTTCACCTTTCCCATGTATGCCTAACGTGTTCAAATTTCCATTATCTTAAACTTTATTCTTGGAGTTTTTGGAGTCATGACAATGACGCAGTTGTGATCCACAAAGTCAATCTAATTTCCATAATTAGAGATTGGTAAACTTTTTTTTAACTTAGTAATTGGTTTGCTGTAACTGATACTTAAATTCAAGTTCAAGGCATAGTTGGTAAAATACCAAAAAGTATATCGCTGACGCAATGCAAAAATCAACACAAGCTCCTAATAATAGTGTCAAAACTCCAGACTTTGAACATCAAAATACCAAAAATTTTAACAGAGACACCGTTTTCAAGTGATGTCTGAAGTGTTGATTTCATGAAGACGTCTTTTGTGTACCACCAGTGATAGTAATCCACTTCTGTACTTCAAACTTTTCACGTAGTGCTTTTTTATTTTAAGCTGCAACTATTCACTTGTGATTGCATAAATTTAAATAAACATCAGGCCACTTTTTTTTTCAAAAACAGTGTTTTTTACAAACAAAAAATGTATCTTGATGTGAAAAATATCCATTTTCCATCCTTCTATTTTTTAACAAGAAAATGTCATAAAATTTGTAGATACTTTGTTGGCCATAATGCTTTTTTGCAGAAGGGAGTTTAACTAGACTCGTGGCCACTCAAAGAAACTCAAGAAAAGAGGTTTAACCTTAAACTACGTAGATGGTTCTTTACTGTAAGAGCGGCAAGGATGTGGAATTCCCTTCCACAGGCAGTGGTCTCAGCGGGGGGCATTAATAGTTTCAAAAACTATTAGATAAGCACCTGAATGACCACAACATACAGGGATATACAATGTAATACTGACATATAGTTACACACATAGGTTGGACTTGATGGACTTGTGTCTTTTTTCAACCTCACCAACTATGTAACTATGTAACATTCTTAAGATTAAATAACCTTTCACTTCAGGTAATGCACAACTGTCTTATAAAAAACACACCATTAAAGAAAATATCTAAGCATCAAACATACTTAAACCAGTCTCTGAATTATAAAATACCACATTCAATCTATCACAAAAAATTGTGTGGACAAAAATTTGATTCACCGTGAACCGACAGCCCCCCAAAACAGTGAAACAAATAGTGGTGCTAAATTATTTGTTTCACTGTTTTTGAGGGTTGCCGGTTCAGGGCGAATCAAATTTTTGTCCACATATTTGTTTACACCAAGTGGCTGCTTTAATTATTCAGGTTTGAATTTTCCAAGAGCGCAGTGCTGGTATTATAAGGGCGAGCGGATTACCTTTATACCACAGTTTTTTTAAGTCCAGTATCACAAAAAATTACCCAATGCCTTATTAGTGACTATTGTCTGTTTTTCCCAATACTTTAGGATAGTTTTTTCTTTCATTAGAATTTTTTTTTATTCCAAAAGTTTTAGAATTTTACATACAAACTGAGAGGCTTTAGAAAAATGTTCTAGTAAGGAAGGGAAAATAGGGAATAAAGAGTAGGAGATAAAGGAAAATTGGTTATTTCAGCAAGGTCCAGACAAATTTCAATCCATCTATGGCCGTTCCTGTTTGAGATGTGTACATTTAATGATCAACTCCTCTTAAATTGGACTGTTGGTAAATACCACCATATTGCACCCACCTTATAAGCATTATGGTAAGTGTTCTGGAGTACTCTCCTTTTTTCATGAAAGATGTACACCCGTGAAAGCCTTCACAATAAACTGGATAGAAAATTGCCTGGTTCAGCAAGGATCATTCAAATTTCGATCCATTTATGGCCATTCCCATTTTAAAAGAGTTGATTTAATGATCGACTCTTCTCGAAAAGGACTGTTGGTAAATTTTCATTCGATCAGATGATCAGTGTATTCTGACAGTGGAGTCCCACTGTAAAAATACAATACCACAGCAGGGAAAATTCCCCCATCCGCATGCCTTTTGTGGATGGAGGAATCTGTTCAGTTTTTTTTTTGATCAGTATTCTGACTGATCGAAAAAAACAGTTGCTTATGATCAGTTTTCGAATTTTCCATTAGGTTACCATATTCGTAATTATCTCAGAAGCTTACAAAAAAAGATCAATCACTTTCCCTCCTCTGTGTTGCCTTGTAGTTATTGGCAAAAAAAAAAATGTTCATATTAAGCCAAACAAACATTTTAAAGTGTGTAGGTCATTGATTATTATGTTAATTTATAGACAAAGATCAAGATTAGTCTGATGCATATACAGTATGCTGAGAAGTAGAATATTACAGTATTAATCAAGTAATCTACATAGAATTGCAACAGTCGTTGATACCCCTGGCTTATGTAACTATTCTGACCACATCCTGTAATATGTATTAGTACAGCCTAATTGTTGATATGTAGGTATTTCAAGCCAAAGATAAGCGTTAGCTTCCATTATCCACACTGTTACAGTGAGAGGTGAAGGAGCTATCCTTTTTTTCACCATTCATTTTCTGGCTTAAAAAAAGAGTACGTTAATAGCTAAAGTCTGATGGTGGTTATCAGCTGGTAGATCAAATAAGTTGAATATGCAGATCATGGGGATGTTCTCAATGTGAATAACAAATATTTTGGTAATTGATTCAATGAAGTTTTGCCACTAGCGGAACATTTTGCGGAAGTGCCAAATTACGAGTAGTAAACTGTCTTTCTCACCATGACAGCTGGGGCAGGAGGAAGAGTCCCAGCTGACAAATTGGTGGATCAATGGTAGAGTTCTATAAACCCTCTTTAATGAACAGCTGAGTGAGTTTCTTGGTCTCTTGAACTTGATGTTGGAGAGGGAAGTATGAGGGATGTTATAGAATAATATCTTGTTGTTTGTCCGCTACTTGGTCTACATTATGTTGCCATTTAAAGATTAATTACATGTAACTATGCATAAACCACACCTTTGGCATCCTTCTAGATGCTGGAAATCACTGTAATAGACATCCCCACTCCAGTGATCTCCACTAGCTTCTGGGTCCTATGGTGAATGACTGCCTCGCTGCATTGTGAACACAGGAGGTTAGCCGCTCGGTATAGGACCTGGAAGCCATTTGGAAAGATCCCACAGGTATGGTATATGCATAGTTGCATTGGTCCAGGCTAGAGTCCACATGGGGGAGGGGCAGTAAGTACCTATTAATGAAGTAGGTGGTGTAGATATGGGATATGGTGTCATTTTTTGTTTACATTTCAAATATATTTATTTTGAAAAAGACATAGATAACAAAGGGGAACAAAGGAAAGGATAAAAAGCAAACTGTACACATTCAGCAATACGGTAGATTGTAATGAACAGTATTACCACAAGCACAATCAATTATAATCAAACATAATGTTTGCAATGTCATTCAAGAAGAATCAACAAAACATCCATGACACCATGACACATAAAGCGGTGACAGGTTCAAAGTCAAATTACAATCAACTCCTTGTTAAAGATAACAAAAGTGTGGTCTACTTGTCCAAAACAAGACTCATATACAGTTATCTCCCAAAGTAGGTCAGCAAGGAAAAGGAGAATGTAAGAAAGGAAAAAGAAAAGGGCCAAAAAAATAGAGGAAAGGGATGAGAAACTCCAATCAAGAGATGCAGGTCCTGGGAGTGTAGCTGGCCAGCCAGGACCATGGGTGATCTTTAAGAAGTCCTGACATACCGTATTTATCGGCGTATAACACGCTCCGGCGTATAACACGCACCCCTATTTAGGAGGGAATTTTAAGGAAAAAAAACTTTTAGGAGGGAAGTTGAAGGGAAAAAAACTTACATTTAAATGCCCATCATTGCAGCCTTCTCAGTGCAGCCTTGCCCCAGTGCAGCCTTGCCAGTGCAGCCATGTCAGTGCAGCCATGTCAGTGCAGCCTTGTCAGTGCAGCCTTGTCAGTGCAGCCTTCCCCAGTGTCCATTGCAGCCTTGCCCCAGTGCAGCCTTGCCCCAATTCAGCCTTGCAGCACACTGAGCTTCAAAATCGCCGACCGCGATTTGAAAATGGCGCCGCCGGCGCCGAAATACACAGAGCCGGTCCTCGGCTCTTCTCGGCGGCTCTCGTTCACTTTCGGCTCCACTCAGGATGGGCGTGACAGTGAGCGGAGCTATCCGAACCTAGCCGAGTACACTCGGCTAGGTTCGGGCGGCGCTCGAGTGAAGCCGAAAGTGGCCGAGAAGAGCCGAGGACCGGCACTGTGTATTTCGGCGCCGGCTGCGCCATTTTCAAATCGCGGTTGGCGATTTTTTACATCTGACAGCTCAGGATCGCAGGGGATCAGCGTATAACACGCACCCGTGATTTTCTCCTGATTTTAAGGGGAAAAAAGTGCGTGTTATACGCCGATAAATACGGTAATCAAAACCAGACAATAGGTATGATTTAAAGTGGTCAAAATCCATATAAAATAGTCAGGAATACCATGTATCATAATGAGCTTTAGTGGTCTCATTTAGTCATACCTTAATTTCTTCCATATGCATAAGAGGACCACTTCTTAACAGGACTAACAGATCCAGGAATAATTCATAGAAGTGCAATTTGAGGGGTGCATGATATGTCACACTAGGTGATATGGTAGAATATAATAAAAACTGTATACCAGAAGGATTTGACATCAGGTGAATCCCACCAAATATGTGCTAAGATGGTTTTTCTCGCTCACATCTCCAACATGAATCCGGAATTAAATGTAGTATTCTGTGCAACAAACTGTATATCATGATCTATACCACCAAATTAGAAACTTTTTTTGTTTCAATATGTTTATTGGTTTTCAAATTTTAACAAGGTATACAAAATAAAGAACATAAAATACTTTTGATACACGTATATAATTGTCATACAGCATCTGTGATGTTATTATTCATTAAATAATGTGTTATAGGTTATTGAGTCTATTCATCCAAATTAGCCATTTTTTATTGAACGTTTTACAATGCATAGAGTTTATTGCTATGAGGCATTCAAAGGTGTAATTTCTATTAACAGCTTTTATCACATACGAGAGGTTAGTAGAGGTAGTGTCTTTCCAATGGCGGAGTAGTAGGTTCCTAGTGACCACTGATCTGAAGTGTGATGGGAATTTCTCTATACCCAAGTGTAGAATTCCTAGGTCTGGCTTGGTAGGTGTGAGGATACCCGTGAGTGACGAAATTAGTTGGAATATTTGATTCCATAGACTTTTTATGCTCGGGCAGTGCCACAACATGTGTAATAAATGTCCTGTGTTACCGCTGTTTCTCCAGCAGAGGGGTCAGCGGTCTATTGATAATTTTGAGAGGCCTTATGGATTTCTGTAAAAGCAGGTTGCCATTATGTGGATTGCAATGGTTTTCCTAAGAGTCAATTTGTCTTGTAATAGGTTATAAAAGAGAGCTATCACTTTGATGTTATTGTGGGGTGTGGAGAAAAATTCCCAAGCTTTGGTAGGCATCTTTGTCTTTATGATAGGATTTGCTTTCAGAAAGTGTGAGATGTGTACGCAGGAGAATAGAGTTGTTTTTGGCAGGTTATAGTCATGGAGAATTTGTTCCGCTGATTTAGGGCTGTTGGTCCGTAAATAGATCTGAGATCTGTGTAATACCATGTTTTGAGAGTGGTTTGATTGATAACATAAGGATTTGAGCTTTTAAGATATCAAGGGGATGCTGGACATCTATTACCAATTCCTCAGTGTGTTTTAAGGACAAAAGGTATCTCCATGCTTGGATAGACACCCTAATTGGTGGCGGGAGATGTTTTATATTCCAATGTTTCCAGTTGTCCCCCATGAGTTGTCCCCCATGAGAAAGGTTTTCAGTGTCTTTGTTGGGGTCTGCATTTCCTCTATGTCCACCCATATTGGTCTATCAGGACCCTGGAACCAGTGCTTAAGTTGGTCCAATCTTACTGCCCATAAATAGTCATGTAAGTCTGTTAGGCCCGTCCCTCCTACCCGTTTATGTGGAGTTAGGTTATGTTTGGGACATCTGGCTTTTTTGCCATTCCACAGGAATTTCCACATGAGATTGGACATTGTTCTAATATAATGTTGAGGTATGTAAATTGGTAATGCTCTAAATATGTATAAGATTTGTGGCAGGAGTGACATCTTGAAGGCTGTTAATTTCCTCATACATGAAAGTTCCTTTTTGGATATTTATTTTAATTGGGCTTCCAGTTTGGTCATCAGTGGTTTGATATTGGCATTCGCTAACGCAGTGGTGGTGTTAGTTAACATGACCCCTAGGTACGTTATGCCTTTGGTGCTTCAAGAATATGGGAATGCTCTTTGTAACGTGTGTTGGATGTGTTCAGGTACATTGAGGATTAGAATTAATGACTTGGAGAAGTTGACTTTATAATATGATATGTCCCCAAAATCTGTTAGGATTCGGTGCTCTTGTTCAAGGGATGTACATGGATTAGTTAGCAACAAGATCATATCGTCCGCAAACCAGTTTATAGTGTCCTTGCTAGGACCAAACTGGAAGCCTTTGATTGAGGGGTGGGATCTTATGACTTCCGCTAAGGGTTCTATCATTAGGTTGAAGATAGTAGGTGACAAGGGACACCCCTGGTGAGTCCCATTATGTATGTAGAAAGGTAAGGATAGGAAACCTGATGAATACACCTGAGCTGAAGGGCATGAATACAATGCTAGGATATCCTTCAATATAGGACCTTGGAATCCAAACTTAGACATCACCATTTTCATGTAGTTCCAGTGTACCCTGTCGAACGCCTTCTCTGCATCTATAGACAACAGCAGAGAAGGTGTTTGACTACTTACAGCATGATATATAACATTAATAATTCTCTGAGTTGCATCAGAGGTCTGTCTCCACTTCACAAAGCCCATCTGGTCACGTTGGATGATAGTAGGAATTATGTTAGGATCTTTACCTAGTTTGGGCAGAGTTACTATATGAGCTCTCAGCATCTCTTATGGGAAAGTTGATTCTGCCGCTTGTGTAAATACTGATCCTAAGTAAGGTGAGAGTATATTTTTGAAGGATTTATAATATTCATTGGAAAACCCATCAGGTCCTGGTGATTTTCCATTGGGCAGTGTGTCCATGGGCTTTGCAATTTCTGTGGTTGTTAATGGGGTGTTTACATTTTTTTCAAGTCAGTGGCAGAGAGGGAGGGAAGTTTTAAGCTTTGTATGAATTTTTGTATCTTCTCCGTGGATGTCTGTGGTGTAGAGCCATCTGCGTGTAGATTATACAGTGCGCCATAACATTCGGCAAATTGGTTCACTATGTCATGTAAGTTCGTTATTTTGAAGTTTTGAGTGGGGTGAATTAAGTGTGCTATTTTGGTTTTGGTGCGAGCTGATTTTAACCGTCTGGCCAGGTATTTACCAGCTCTATTTGCGTTAGCATAATGATTCAGTTTCAATCGCCTAAGATGCAAGTCAAATTTTTGGGAGAGATGTTCTCTACGGTTTTCCCTGAGTTTGGAGAGAGTGTTAGTCAACGCTATCGTGGGAGAGATTCTACAGTGTGTATTTCAGAAATTAATGTGTTAAGTGTGGCTGTGTAGCGTTTTTTTTTCTCTGGCCCCTAATTGTATGAATATGCCCCTCATGACAGCCTTATGTGCTTTCCATAGAATGTGTGGGTCCAATACTGATGTCTCATTAGAGAGAAAGAAGTTTTTGAGATGCTGAGAGATGGTCGAGTGAGTTTTGGGTTCTTGTAGAAGTCTATTGTTACAGCGCCAGAGGGGAGGAAGGAGAGACACCTGTTTCATTAAATGACAGAGATATTGCCGCGTGGTCAGACAATGTAATATCATGGATTCGAGCACTTGTTACTTGTTGTAATAGCCATTTGTCTGTCAAAAACATGGCGATACATGAGTATGAGCAGTGTCTGAAAAGAAAGTGTAGTCTTTTTCGTTTGCATGAAGGCACCCCCAAGCAACAAACAGATCCACTCTGTATAGGAGCGCCTGTAGTGATGAGGTCCCTTTTGGTTTCTTGGTGGTGGTGTCCAGATTCGGGTCAGCAATAAGGTTAAAGTCTCCGCAGATTAAAAGATTGCCGTGTTTCATGGAGATCGCTTTTTTGAGTACCTTTCCTATAAAGCGTAGTTGGTGAGAGTTTGGGGCGTATAATGATACCAGTGCATACGACTTAGAGTTTAAGTCTCCAGTTATGATATGATATCTACCACCATTGTCCACTAAAGCTTCCTCAAGTGTAAAGGAGAGGGTGTTTTTTATGGCAAGGAGTACTCCTCCTTTTTTGTGGTTGGGCATGCAAGCCAGGAACACGTTCGGGAAGTCTTGTGTGTGCAAGGTTTCCTGCGCACATAGTATGTCCGCTCCCTGAGTGCTTGCCACATGGAAAATCATTTGGTGGGGTGGTTAAGGCCCCTGGCATTAATTGAGAGGCATTTGATGGTCATAGTGTGTTCAGAGTAGTATGTTGTAATGTATTGTGGTGTAGGTACTCACTGTGGTCACATGGTGGGTTGCCACGTCATGAGTGGATAGAAAGGGTGGATCTTATTGACCTCGTTTAATAAGCAATGTTCTTGTCGGATGTAGCTGCGTGTATCAAATGAATAACAAAAAGAACAAAAAACATAGCAAGTTAACGAAGGGAGCATAAGAACTGGATATTACAACTGATCCTTGAACAGATGTAACTGCGACTGTGCTGGGGGAAAAGGAGATAGGAAAATTCTTAGCTCCTAAACTGGACAATCTGTATTGCTGAATGCATTTACTTGTGAGCTTCACCATTTGTTTTCATGGTGGAACACTTGTGGGAAACTATTTGCCATTCATTTTGGACTGGTGAAGGCCTTGGTGGAGATGCTAGGTGAGCGGCCTGGTCTGGGAGTATGCCCCATTGACGTAGTGTGGCAATCCCTTCATCAAGCGTTGTGACTGAGGTTGTGAGTCCATTGTGTGTAATGGACAAAGTTGCGGGGTATTTCCACTTGTGGATAATTTTATGATTTCTTAAAGCTTTGGTAATTGTTGCCAGGTTGCAGCAGCATTGTAGCATGTGCCTGGAGAGGTCAGGGAGCAGCCTGATAGTGGCGTATTGTGGTGGTATGTTGTCTGATTTTCTGGATGCTTGAAGGATCTGATCCTTGATATGATAATAGTATACCCCTAATAAGACATCCCTTGAGGTCTTGGATCCTATCCACTTTAGGCTTTTGCACAGTCCGGGATGGAACTAACGTGGAGAACAGGGTTTGGGCATATCGGAGAAGGAGATTTGGTGTAACAGACTCTGGAATGCTCCTGATTTTAATATTGTTCCTTCTAGACCTGTTATCTAAGTCTGCAATCTTGTCTCTCATCCATGCTATATCTTCTCCCTGTGCGGTATGTGCCTCCACCATTACATTATAGGAGGATGTGTCTTCTTCCATTTTGTTTTAAACGTGGTCAACTCTGAGGCCTAGTGCCTGAACCTCCCTTGTGCACTTGTTGATGCCTGTTATCATGTCAGCTTGTAGGGTTGAGTGCAGGGATAACAGCATCTCCTTTAACATAGTGTCCAATATGGGGATATCAGAAGTGGAAAAATCAGCTATGGGATCTCCTTCCAGCATCCCTTCCACCTAGCCCCTCAGATTTGTGCTATTGCTGAGCGGCCCGCTTACCCCCATTTCTGTGACAGGCTGCGGCCTAACTGGAGAGTCCCTTCTGGGCCTTGATTTTGCTGGGCTCCTTGTTGAGGGGATGATTCACTAGGCAGCTTATTAAGGTGTGGGGCTGTGTATGGCAGTCCTGAGCCCCCATTGTGTACCGTGGCCTTGCCTGTGTGTTGCAAGTCCTGGGCACCACCGCCATTTTGGCATGGTCCGCGTGCAGGCGTCTTGAAGAAATCCAGAAGTTTCAATGGCTGCTGCGGATACTTCCTGTGCCGTGTCATCCCGGCAGTGTGCAGTGGTCTGGTGGTGCCTTTCTGGGCTCTGGATGGTGCCGGTGAGCTTGGATGTCCTTGGATTTTCTCTGGCTGGCGGTGGAGCTCCTGAGCTACACATCCATCACAGATCTCAGTAGCCACGCCCCCACCGAATTAGAAACTTAAAGCTCCTTTCCTGAGCTGAGGGGACCACTTAAGTTAGTGAGCATAAAGGCTTAAGCAGATCAGAATCAGAGAGGGTGCAATAATGATCCCTCTCCCAGTCCACCACATATTATGGCCTCATGGAATAGAATTTCATGAGCAACAATACATTAAGTAAAGAGATAACATGTCGGGAGAGCAATGGCATTGTTCAAAGGGTGTTAATGATTGCGACAGAGAACCCAATCAGCTCTAGGGAGTGCAAAAATCATGTAATTGAAATTATCTTAGCCAAAGTCCACCCACAAGGGTAGCCAAAGTCCACCCACAAGGGCAGTTTGGGATGTCCCTCCTCCAAGGCCAAGCAAAAAGGTGAGGAAGTACTGGTGTCCCATATAAAAAAGATAGGATTCTGCATGCCTGGTGGGAAGGTGAAATTTCCCATAACGGGCATTGGTGGCCCAATATACATAGATAGTTCAGAAGACTTAAATCCAGACTTTAAGTAATGGTAGAAGACTGAAAAGAAAGATGGTCGGCTTTGGGCAGTCCGTGGGTCGCCTCCAAGGAAGAAAATACAGTGGAAGAGAAGAAGAGAAGAGATCTTCTCCTCAAATGAACACCCCCCGAGCTTGTGAGCAACATTATGACAATTATATGCATCAAAAGAGAGAATTTGTAACATAGTTCCAAATGAGGAAGCCCAAGACCTCCTTAGGCATTAAGCTTTATTAATATATCATATATATGGTGTCATTTTTAGTCATAGAAGTAGGGTCATGCATAGGTCATAAGTAAGTTATTTCAATTCATTTTAAGAGAAAGACAGAGAATCTGCACTGAGAATGTTTTGAAGATATCCTAATTTAATTCTATAAAAAATATCAAATGTATTGTGAAAAACAAATATAAAACAAGTTCTCTTCTTTATTGCCCTTGATGAAACCCATGATACAGGGTTGTTACTTTAGGGCAGTTAATTCTAATACCTAAATTTACATAAAAAAAACTGAGAATAAACACTAAAAGCCTTTATTATGATTTCTGAATGTGGTCATTTCTATTCATTTCATTGAAAAAGGTAAATATTTCCATATCAGTTTCTAATTTCTTAGATCCATTACTTTTCCACTCATTGTAATAGGCTAACAACACTGTTTGTTCTGCAGTATAGTCACACAGTAGTGTTGTCACCCTGAGGAGCCTTAAAAATACATGTAGATTAAATTGATTTTAAGTAAATGACAAACCAATTAAAGCCCATTACCAGCTAACACATATTAGGCAGGTGCATATATCTATTTTTTTTTTATAAAAATGTTTAAACTATATGAAAACAATTAACAATGCTTTTTACTAATCCTTGTAAACTAAACTTTAAAAAAACAATGGGGGCCAGGGGTAAAAGTAATAATTGTTAGTGATAGTCACAGACTACATTATATATGATAATTTTTTTTTTTTGCCCATAATTTCACTTTAACTGAAACTCAATATATGCTGGCCTTCTAGTTAATAAGTAACCAATTTAAAAGTTCAAATCAGCTGTTAAGTCATTAACGTTCATTTTGTTTTCTAAAGATAGTTTTAGTTTTCTTTTCCATTCAACCTACCTTTTAGGCAGGTTAAAGTATTTCCCAAACTTAGGGAAACAGTCATGGGAATTAATAAATGATGTTGAAGACATGGCTGAGGAGTTTTGTAGTAGGGGTGGACAGAGACTGATGGGGAACTGAGAGACTAGTACCCCAACAGGTCCATCTGGTTGCTGATTGACAGTGCACAGCAGTGGGTAGATCCATAGCTGCTATTCAATTGAATAGCTTCTTTTGAATCCACCCAGTACCATGCACTGTCAATCAAAATAAAGTTGGCCCCGATGAAGAACTAGTCTCTCCGTTCCCCATCAGGCTTTACCCACCCAGTGACACAAGCCATAGCCCAATTTTGGTAGTGATAACTCCAATGTCGGTGGCTCTTTGTTTACATTTTACTTTCAGCTAAGGAATCTCCCACCTGATAGCTGGAAGCAGCTGGGGTTAGAACCCTGTGTGTGAAGCTGTTATGCACATGACAGGTTCCCAGCACAGACATGCCCCAGTCAGTTCAGAACTAATCTTAATTACCGCCAGGTTCCTAATTTGTAAACTGCTAGTAATTCTTGTAGACTCTTTTAATGCCATTGTAACAGGTCCTTAAAGTGGAGGTAGGTAGAACTAACTGAATTTGTTGCCCATGTTGGCAATGTTACTGAAACAGGTGCAAATGCTTACCTGAATTGGTGCATGTAGTCATAAAGGGAACCACTATGAGAAAGGTACTGGTAGGGGGGGCGTGGCCGGCAGCCAAGGTGATGGTAGCTTGAGGAGAGAGCTCTGGGAGAATCCAGCGCAATCCAGCGACTAGAAGCGGCGCCAGGCGGCACGGTGAGGTGATATCAGTCACCCTACTACCCAACTACCTCAGGCCATAAATATGAGCAAAAAAAACCCAGAATGGGGCCCCACAAAGCTGACTGATTTCTTTGATACAGCCAGCACATGTAGGCCTCAAAATGGCGTTGCGGCCTGCACACCACGGTGCGGCCGAAGCCGCAGTGCTTCCTCCAAGGACATACCACAATATCAGGCATCATCCCTGGGAAACACTGACGGATTGTCGCCGGGTGCATTCCCTGTGCAGAGCCCGCAGAAAGCTTCACAGAAGCATTCATCAGAGCACAGATATCCAGGTGAGCAGGGGGACATGAAATATCACATAACAGTACCAGAGAGTTCATTGAGCAAATGCATGACTTCCCTACCCTGATCAGCCATTAACAGATACTATGATGAAGGATATGATTAGTGACATTAAGGGGCTCATTACACAAGGATCTGATGGAATGCACAAACCAGCTTAAAGCAGAAGCTATAGCCCTAGGGGACAGAGTAAATCAAACTGAGGACAAAATGGGGGAGTTTGCTGCAGCTCATAAT
Organism: Aquarana catesbeiana; assembly: GCF_042186555.1. Lineage (NCBI taxonomy): Eukaryota > Metazoa > Chordata > Amphibia > Anura > Ranidae > Aquarana > Aquarana catesbeiana. Next base: position 737,232,508 of record NC_133325.1, on the reverse strand, counting down.
GAGCTAGTGGACGCATATAATGGAGCAGAGGATGACATACAGGCAATCAAAAACAAAATGGCAGATTTGGAACACTGCTCAAGAGGAAATAATATAAAGCTGAGAGGGGTGGCTGAATCTGTCTTGCCTGCAGACCTTAGAGTATTTGTTCAGCAATTTATTTCTGCATTAATTGCAGACACACCAGAAAGGGAGGTGATTGTAGATCGGGCCCATCGCCTACCTAAACCAAAGCACCTCCCGGATAAAGTATCAAGTGATGTCATAGCACATATACATTTTTTTCATGTTAAAGAGGATCTTATGAAATGCACCAAGAAGCACTCTCCTCTACCTGACCCATATACAGACATATCTGTATACTCTGGTATATCGCAACACAACCATGCATGCTTGCAAAAACCTAGCCAAACTAACCAAGCTTTTTCAAAACCACAAGATATCATAAGAGATCATCATCACCACAGAAGGTAAAACCTACGCTATCAATAATTTGTAAAATGGTCTGAAATTGGCTAGACAGTGGAAACTACTCCCAGATGATGAAAAAGGCCATATTGACTTTCCCACTCACAAGATCTCTTCTGAATAGCAGAAAGTAAAACCTGGGTAATGTTATCCACTATTGCATGACCAATCAAGGTGGTCACCTCACCTTTACATTGAGCCAAATCTGGATAAATGGGCTGGATCTTACGGAATAAAGACCCCCTACTATATAGAAGCGTGATTCTTCACACAATGTGACAAGTTTCACTCTTTTTACATGTTAAACTGTTTTCTTTCTTCACCCTTTTATGTTTTACATGTACCAGCTGGAAATCAACTACAGCCTCAGAACAAGACGCATGTATAGTGTCTTCAGCCTCCAGCAATTCAACTCCTGCTCTATGCTGCCACCCAAAGGTAAATACACCAAACTACACATTCATGACTTTAATATGCAGCAATACCCAGCATTAATTCTACAAAGACACTATGACCATTAAGGTGATTTCTCTTAATGCACATGGCCTGAACAGTCCATATAAAAGGAAAGCCATGTGGCAAGAGACTAAACTACTTAAAGGGGACATACTTTGCACCCAAGAAACGCACTTCTCTCGGGACAAACAACCCAAATGCTCAGACAAAGCATTCCCTCACATTACAATGATCACAGTGAACAAATCAGTCACATTTCAGTCGCATGCAGTAATCACTGACCCCAAAGGAAGATATATCATACTGGTTTGTGAGATAAATAATGTGAAATATACCCTAGTGAATCTCTATGCCCCAAATAAGGCACAAGTGACATTTCTACGCTCCCTATATAAGAAAATGACTAAGCATAAGGTGGGATCTCTACTTATGTGTGGGGACTTCAACTGTGCAGTAGACAAAGCGATGGACTGTTCTTCCTCACAGAGCACACATAGCTATGAAATACCTGAGATGGATGTGTATGATGCATGGAGGTGTGCAAATTCCTCAGAAAGGGATTATACCTACCTTTCAGCACCTCACAACTCATACTCGAGGATTGATTTGTTTTTGACTGACTTCGCCCTTTCTCAAAATACCCTGGAAATGACTATACATGCAATTACTTGGTCGGATCACGCACCGGTGACTATGACTCTAAAGGAACAAAATTACTATAATCATGCATATTTATGGAGGAATAATCTTTCTATACTGTCTAACCTATTCCACAAGAATAGACTCTCACAACTACTTAAAGAGTATTTTGAAATTAATGATACCGATGATGAGAACATTATTTCATTATGGTGCGCCCATAAGGCCTACAACAGAGGTTTGTTCTGCAGCACAGGAAAAGAGGCAGAGGGCCAAAGTTATTAGCACTCTCCTAGAGAAATTACATGCTTTAGAACTCCAAATTAAGCAAAATCCTACCCCTTATAACCATTCAGACCTTCTTAACCACAGACACAAACTACGCCTAGCTCTACTGACAGAACACACAACCTCTTTAAAACGCTTCAAAGCTAATTACTATGCACACGGTAACAAAGCAGGCAAACTATTGGCCAACTACATACGTAAAGGACCAAATACCCCCTGTCTCTCTTAGGCAGAATTAAAGTTTTAAAAATGTTCTATTCTACCCAGGCTGCTTTATTATTTTGAAACTCTCACAGTAGCTGTACCTGCTTCACAACTAAAAACACTTCACAGGATTTTTCTAAAATTTATAAGGAATGGCAAAGCTTACCGCATAGCAAGCTCCGTAATGTTTTCCATTAGATCCAGAGGAGGTTTGTGAGCTCCGGACATTACTAAATATTATCATGCTGCACATTTAAGGGCCATTACCTCTTGGACCTCCTTACATGCACCAAACCAATGGTCTGCCATTGAGAGGGGGGTACTTTACGTGGTTCATCTGGGCTTCTTGGTTTGGGGTGCCCCCCCTGTTTTAGATCCTATATATAAACGTCAATGTACTGGCCCAATGGCACTAACTAACCATTTGGTGTAATTGCCTCAAACGCTATCCCATTATGTCTTCCTGCTATCCTCTTGTAAATATATTATTCAACCCTCTCATTCCAGATAGTATGTCCCTAGGCAGGATTTTTCCATGGATAAATGTTCACCTCTTTCAGCTCCGGAACCTGCTTCATCCCATAACGAGGAAGTTGCATACTTTCAACACTTTAAGTGAGAAATTTGATTTACCACCACATCTCTTCCACTTTTACTTACAGGTTAGACACTTCTTTCACTCTAAATCACCATCCCTGACCCTAGATAAGCCAACTACTTTTGAATACTTGTGTGCTCAAGGCCCTCATCAATTGCACTTAATTTCCTGTATTTACCGTATCTTCCATGAGTCGACTCCAATCACGGAGACATTACACCATTACATGCGCAGGTGGTCCCGTTTCGTCCTGTCATAATACAGATGTGGGATAGGATTTGGTCCTCTACTTTTAGATCTTCCAAATGTGTCACTCAGAGGGAGACAACCATTAAGATTCTTATGTTTTGGTACAGAACTCCTGATTTAATTCATAAATATGATCCATCAGTTCCGCAGCATTGTTGGTGGTGTGGAACTGACATAGGCTCACTATTCCACATCTTTTGGCAATGCTCCTTAATTCAACCCTTTTGGTATGATGTACATTTCCTTATACAAAAGGTAACTGGGGTGTCCCTTCCGATGGATCCTTTGAACTAGCTATTGGGTCTACCTCCTTTAGGGGTATCTAAAAAGACAAACAAACTGATATCTTATATATTACTAGCCGCCAGGAGGCTTATCCCATTGTTCTTGTTATCCAATACACCCCCTCCATTATCCAGATTTCTACATTTGGTGGCTGAGATCTGGACAATGGAGTTTTTGACAGCCTCGGTACATGACTGCATTCCCCAATTTAATAAAATATGGGAACCATGGGACCTTTTGGAATTCGGGACCCCATCATACCAAGCACGTCCTCATCTTAATTTAATTCTACACTGCCTATGTATTTGGCCTGGACTGACCTTAAGGTTTTAGGTTCTTTCCCACACTATGCTTACTGCGTACATCATAAGGAATTGATTCAATATACACATATGCCTAGTTTCTGTGAACAATTTCCTATTACTTATACTTGTTACTCTTCATTTTGCTTTCCCTTTTTAATATGATTGTTTATAATGCACTTATATTGCTAGTGTAATGTACATTTTGTTACAATTTTGTACTTGTTCTTTGATATCCCAATAAAAAAATAAAATTTTGAAAAAAAAAAAAACTACATACGTAAAAAAACAACAAAACTATAAACTTAGTTCTATTATGGAACCTCACACAGGAAAAACGGTATTATAACCATTCCAAATTGCCAACGCATTCCAAAAATACTATAGTGATCTGTATAATTTAAATACTGACCCACATACCCCACAACTGAACAAACTTACTATCAATGCTTTCCTGCATGCAATCTACCCTCATTAGACGGAGAGGCACTAATCTCCCTTAACTCCCAGATTACCGATAAAGAAATATTAGATACCATTAAAATACTTCCAACATATAAATTGCCAAGTAGCGATGGCTTTACAGCAGAATATTACCAAACCTTTGCTACAACCCTTTCACCGTATCTAAAAAATGTATTCAATCATGCAGCCTCAACTGCCTCTTTTCTTGAAGAATTGCTACAGGCCACTATCATTGCTTTGCCCAAACCAGGTAAGAAGCCAGACAGTCCTCAAAATTTTAGACCAATTTCTCTGTTAAATACAGATTTAAAAATCTATGCAAAAATTATTGCTAATCGATAGGCTGTGATCACTCCACAACTGGTCAAAGCTGACCAGGTGGGCTCTGTAAGGTGCCGACAAGCTCCTGACGGTACCCAAAGACTTTATAATCTAATACATATAGCAGAGACTCGTAGGACCCCCAGTGTGGTAATGACATTCAATGCCAAAAAAGCATTTGATAGAATACACTGGGGGTACTTGATTGCGACTCTTAAAAAATTTGGCCTTACAGGTTTTATCTATACAGCAATAATGGCCCTTTACATTAATACTTCAGCCAAAGTGTTCCCATCCAATGTCCTATTGGATAAATTCCACAATACAAATGGCACTCACCAGGGTTGTCCTCTATTGCCTTTAATATTCTCTTTAATAATGGAACCCCTGGCGGAGGCCATTAGATCTTGTGACTCTATTTTGGGAATTGAAGTAGGCAGATATTTCCATAAAATAGGATTGTTCGCATATGACGTGGTTTTAACATTAACCATAACTTTGGTTTAGCTTCCTACTACAAACTAAATTCTAACAAATCAACTATCATGCCCATAGGCCTGACAAGGTCCCTGAGAGACCAACTTAAAGCAAAATTTCTATTTCAATGGGTAACTAGCATCCTACCATATTTAGGGGTAACTTTATCGTCCCCATCAGCCTTCACGTACAACTCAAACTTTTCTACATTGCTCGAAATAATCAGAAAAGATCTGCAGCATATAGCCAATTTTGAATTAACATGGTTAGGGAGGATCGTTGCTATGAAAATGACTCTACTACCAAAAATTATATTACTTTAGAACTATACCGATATTAATACCAGAAGGCCTCTTTTGAAGTTGTGGATAAACTATTTAGACAATTTATATGGGGCAAAAAGATGGTCAAAATTGAATTCCCCTTACTACTGAAACATAAACTGTCAGGGGTGTAAATTTTCCCAATCTTAAACATTACTACCAAACCAATGCTTGGTTTGACCCACACTCAGACAAACTATGGCTTCAAATTGAAAGACACATGGTAGGTAATAGACATTTACCATCCCTGTTGCCTGCACATCTGACACATTTAAAATTAAATTATAAGCCATTTCCCTCTTTAGATGCCACATTACAGGCATAGAACAAACTACACTCCATAGTACCCCAGGATACATTGGATAAACTCACTGACATGCCACTACAAATTTACGAGTATGTAATACCCAATATCAAAATCCAATCTTGGCTACACAAAAAATTTTGACATACAAATAATTGTTATCCAAGCAACCTAGTCCAGATTCATTTTCTCGTGTACAAATTACCCACTTTCACAAGTGTAAGCCCAATATACACTATAAAGTACATAGCAAAACTTGGACATACCTAATGTCTAACCAGGATGGTCTGAAAGGTCTGTTGTGGTTCTACAATCTATTTCAACGTGAAGGAGTCATTTTCAAGTCTTCCAATATGCTGAACTGGGAAAGGGAATTAGAATCCACATACACACAGGGAGTGTGGCAGTGATTCAATTTCACTTTTGCTACTCCCACTGCGTAAACCACTGGGAGCTGATGTTAAAAATACTGTATAGAACCTACCTAACCCCAGTTAGACTGGCCCTGATCTACCCAACATCCTCTCCCCCATGTTGGAGGGAATGCAGGGAAAAAGGAGGTATATTGCACATATTGTGGAGGTGTAAAGGAGTAAGAAGCTTCTGGAAAGCAGTATTTTCTCTTATAACGAAAGCCACAGGTATTATCATCCCCCAAATTCCACAGATGGCTTTACTCAACATAGGCATTCACTCTACTCCCACACAGTTTAGACCCCTAATTATGCATATTCTTATTGCGGCTAAATTAACCATTATGTCCAAATGGAAATCAACAAAAGCTCCCAACATTTCTGAGGTAATACAAACACAACACACCTATGAAAAATATTTCACTATAAAATCACACAATTTACCTAAATTGAATCTAGCCTGGAACACGTGGGTGGCACACTACCTAGCTGCTGACTGAATGATTATTGAAGAACAAATTGATCACTCATATAACAGTATGGTACATGTTATTGAGCTGTCTTTTTATCTTTTTGCTTTCAGTTTTTCTATTTTCTGTTATGTTTTATAGCTTTATTGTTCAGCTATATCACAGGATTAACACATTTAAGCAGTATTATTGCTAACCTTATTAAGAGTCACAGGTACAAGCCTTAATGACACGGGAGAGGGTGCTGGCCTGCTTCCACGGCACAGTTAGGGGGTGATAGGGAAGTTGGAGAAGCACCTCTCCCCAAAAAGACACCCTGGACTCAAACGAGTACTAGAACAACTAAATGAATGTATATATACCGTAATATATAATTGTTTAACCTTGATAGCTTTTACTCATAAGTAAGGTGTTATTGAATCCCCTGAGTATTTATGTATTAGTAGTATAATGAACTTTGAAAAAATGTTGGATAATTGTTATCTGCCATATCATTCATATATATCACCACACTATAATAACAAATCTTGACTTATTTATATATTTAACTAATGAATATTTAACTATAATTTAAATATTTGAAAAATGGTTGCATTATTGGTTATCAAAAGAGAACTAAAGCTTGACATTGGCTGCCCATTTTAATTCAATGAACAAAAAAACAGATAAGGGGATTCTCCAATGTCAACAGAACTGCCCATATACAGTACAGTTGTCTTTCACAGCCTCCACGTTTTTACCAAAGTAAACTGCTTTTATAAAAGAACCAGAAGGTGTGACTGTAAATATATATTTTCATTACTGAGCTGACTACAGATTGTTAATTATGCAGACCACTGCAAGCTACTACCCGGTTAACCAAGAGACTGAGCACCTTTCAAACATCTTTGATATCTGCATATGACACCCCAAAAATCCATAACCCTAAAACCATAAAATATACTAGTAAAACTATGATCAGAAAGGGTTTACCTCTAGTAGTATTTTCTTCCCATCCCTGTATGTCTTTATATTTGTTATATTCCTTGCTGGTAACAAAATTTTGTCTCTACTCCAGAAAATTGATGACGACGGGTTAGAAATCACATCACAACTGATATTAATTGGATTGTTTTCCCAGGAGTAGTAGATGGTTTGATTTGAAATAAATTTAGGTGCATCTATAGGAAAACAAATAGGATTCCTCATGAATATAAAAATAAATTATATTTGCTTCAGTACTTTTACTGTTCTTCGTTACAGTTGCAGAAATATTCATTACAGCATTGCATTACATCCATATTGTTTTTGTACCTCAGATATTAATTCACAGAAGTTCATGGTTCAGTAAAATAAATATTGAGAAAATGGAAGTAGATATAACAGTTGTAATATGGCAATATTTATGTAATAGAATTCATGTTAATAATAATTTCTTAATAAAATCATATATTTTATTCATTTTTTTCTTTATTGATTAGGAATTAATTTCTATTGCATTAGTAGTATTTATACTGTAGAAAAGCACAAAACTCACAGATTTGCTAGTATTCCAGGTTAGTAACATCAAATTCTCACAGATATACCAACAACTTAACTTGCTACATAACTTTCAAGATATTAGACATATGATCTTAGCTCACAGATGTAAAAAAATGTATTGTATTCATATATTTAATTAATATTTATGTATATAATATGTTATATTAAGTTATATAAAAACAGTAAATATGTATTCTTCATAACATGGTGGATTATGAGTGGGTCCCCTTAAGAATAGAGAATAGGTGGTGCCAGGCTTAAAAGCAGGGTAATTTTGTTACTAACATTTTAAAGAGTTGATCACTAAGGTCAGGTTCCTTGTTATTACTAGAGAATATATGAATTTGATGCTAGCGACACATTAGCTGGTCATACATAATTTTATCCAGTGGAAAGTGGAAACTCCTGCGCTCTTGGGGGGGGGGGCTACGCTAAAAGGACACTGCTGCAACACCTAAGTACTGATCCAAGGCAAGACAAATAAGACAAAAGTGGGGGAAAATGGTAGTTGCGCTGTGATGGAGGGGGGGGAGCTACAAAGATGACTAAAGTGGCAAAGTGAACTAAAGATGCAGAAACGGGCCAATGCATGAATGGATCCTACATACTGGTGGGGATGCAGTGCAGTGCAATGTAGCTAATCAACATGACTATAATGTTGCGGGCAGACAAAGCCTAATATATAAAGGATCCTCTGAAGAAGTCACGTGACGTGACGATATGCATTAGGATTGGAGCACGGGACGCTGCCACAGACAAACAACAGGAGACGAGCTCGGCGCTCGTAGTTACTACACACTGCAGCATTGTTTTAAATGTAAGTTGATTGGACTTGTTTTATTAAATAAATATACCTTTTATATGGGATCACGCTATGTGCGTCTCTTTCCCCCTCACACTGTACATCACTACTCTACCTGACGAACACTGAGGAGAGAGGCACGGGGACATATTCCAGTTTCCAGGCACGGGGACAGATTCCAGATTGGTGATACTACTGGAGGCATACGAGCTTGGCGCTCGTGGATTGATGCCCACACTCACTTCATGAAAGTGAGTGCAACCTCCCCCCATGTGTGTCTTGCCCACCCCCTCCACTGAGGTCGTCGCAGAGTTATTTTACATGCTGTATACTTTTTATTTTTTATATTTCGCTTGGCATGTTCATCATTGTCACTACCTTATACACAGAACGTCTACACCTGCGGGTCATTTGCAACACAGGCTGTACACCTTACAGCTGTAAGGTAAGCGGCTTGCAAACACGGAGGTGTCCTCACTGAAGATCCCCCTTCCCTTCACGATTGGAATTGTTTTGTGTTTCTCATCACGAGTTTTTGTTTTTTGGACTGGATGATAGAACTAATATTCATGTTTGCCCTAGGGATTTGTCACTTGTAGTTCACCAGGATTTGGCACGTTTTTGCTAATGGGGCACTAGCCCACATATACTTTTCTTGCATTATATATATTTTTTTGCATTGTGTCATTATTCATCCTATTTATGTTAGTATATGCAATTTTGCTTTGCTATATTCAAGCAGTCACTGTTTCACAATTACCTTTATATATTAGGCTTTGTCTGCCTGCAACATTATATTCATGTTGATTAGCTACATTGCACTGCACTGCATACCCACCATGTTCTTTTAGCATGTAGGATCCATTCATGCATTGGCCCGTTTCTGCTTTTTTAGTTCACTTTGCCACTTTAGTCATCTTTGTAGCCCCCTCCCCCCTCCATCACAGCGCAACTACCATCCTTCCCCATAATTTTATCCAACTTCCATGAATTAGCCGAAATGTGAGCAATGGGTGGGTGTGCTAACAACACCCAGCTTGACAAACTTCAATTCAGAAATCTAGGGAATCGATCAGAAAGCAGTCAGCCAAACAGTGACTACAGCTAACAAACTACAGTCACTGTTTGGGTATTCTGACAGCAGTGAGTGCCAGCTGTCAAAATACAATAGCCGGAAGCAGAAGATTTATCCACACTGTTTAGTGTGTGGGGCAATCTATAGAATCTATTGGCTGAATGAGAAAACTCTTTACGTTAATAATTTACATTCTGTAAATTTCTTGACAAAGCCAATTACAAATTTGGGGAACACATGAAATATCCCCCAATTCCACTGCTTTTATACTGGCCCATGTGATGAGCAATACTACAATCAATTGGTAAATGATGATGGTGGCCAAGCAGTGCAATTTAGGGTATAGGAGGTTGTTTGTCTATGCTTGCAGCAAACCAGAATACATAAAAATGGAATTTAACATATAATGAATATTATAGTTTATGATTGTTTAATATGCTATTTTAATTGATTTGTATACAATATAAAACATATACTGTTTCAATAACTTAGGTCATGGCTATATGAGTTATATGTCAGATTCCATGAAGTCAAGAACTAAGCTGAGTTTTTGGTATGTCCATGAAATAAGTAATAAAAATATATTTTTTTACAGGTCAAAAACACTTCTACACGAAGCTTCTCGCCAAAATAGCACCATGTAGATGGAACCCAGTAATTATATACGGGGACTTCAATGACATAATTGATATGAACCTCGACACATCCAATCCCACGGAATGCAGACCATCTGCTCTAACCTCTCTGATTAAAAAAGAGGACCTATATGACCCATGGAGGTGCTTGCACAGTGAGGAACGAGACTATACTTATTATTCCCATTCCCAGAGTTCTTACTCCCGGATCGACCTGTTTCTTACCGACAAATACCTGCTGCAATCAATTACAGAAGCGCAAATAGGTATGATCACCTGGTCTGATCACGCGCCAGTCTTGATCAAACTCTTTACCAACAGGCAATCCCCAAGGCACACTGGTTGGCGGCTAAACTCCTCCCTGCTTACCAATCCCGTATTTGAGGGGCAGGTTCGATCAGAGATTGAGAACTATTTCCATCACAACTCCCAATCAACTGAAGACCATTCCATGATCTGGAATGCGCATAAGGCTTCTCTACGCGGTCTGTTTATAAAAATAGGCGCTCAGACAAAAAATCGCATTCACTCACCACGGAGACCCTGCTAAAAAAGATACGCAACCTTGAGCAGTCAAACAAACAATCCCAGAGCCCCACAATCATCGCAGAGTTAAAAACCTTAGATGCCAACTTAGTGAACATTTACACAAGAAATTTGATTATTACATTAAACGACTTAAACTGCGGTTTTACACTTCCGCCAACAAATCAGGAGCCTTCTTAGCCAAACAATTGAAACACCAATTCTCTAAAAAGAAGATCCAATTTTTCACAAACCCCCTGGGCAAACGCCTTCAAAATCCTCTAGACAGCAAACGAATTTAGCTCATTTTATGCTAATCTATACAACCTAAAAGACTCTGACCCTTCAACCACACCCAGCAGAGAAAATATTAAAGCCTTCCTCGCTACAATACACCTGCCAAAAATACATTCTGACCAACTGGAATCCCTGTCAAGCCCCTGCACCGTAGAAGAAATAACTAAAGCCATAAAACAGCTCCCACTGCATAAAGCCCCAGGCCCAGACGGATTCCCCAATGAATATTATAAACACTTCTCTGATCTCCTCACCCCACATCTCTGCAAAGCCTTTAACCACTTTGTTAACTCAGGAAATATCCCCAAAGAATCATTAGAAGCCCTTGTAGTCATTCTGCCCAAACCTGGCAAATCTCCTGACAATCCCGCAAACTATCGTCCAATCTCTCGCCTAAATTCAGACACCAAGATTTACGCAAAAATATTAGCACAATGTCTATCCTCGATAATTGCCCAAATAATCCACCAAGATCAAGTGGGCTCCGTACCAGGGTGACAAGCATCCGATGGCACACGACGACTCATAGACCTAGTGCAGTGGGTGGAGCATAGTCGGACGCCTTCTCTGCTTCTTTCCCTGGATGCGGAGAAGGCGTTCGACAGGGTCCATTGGACTTGTATGGAAGAGGTAAAATGAAAAATGTGAGGACCTCTGCGCTACTAAAAATAGAAAACTAAATGTAGTGCTGCAAAATCTGGTGGTATACACTAGTTAACCAATACACAAAAGGAAACAAAATAATTTTGCACACAACAATAATAAAGTGCTAGTGAAGTGGTAATACGGTGTCAAAAAATCATTGTGCAAGTGAATGAATAATGATGAACATCCTGATAAAGAATAATATAGTCAATCAATAAATAAATTAGTCCAAAAAAGATTAAATAATCAGCATAAGTGCTCATCAATCTTCTCCAAAATTATGGTAGGTGACGTGGGCAATAATGGATGGCATCTGTATAATAATGTGCTCACAGAGCCCTTACCTCCATGGGCATGGGTACATGCCTTACTGCTCCGGATGATGGATGGCGATAGAGACCGATGAATATCTCCAGTAGGTGGATATCTTTCATGGCGCTGGGTCAGGTTCGCCTCAGGGTCCGGATATATATGTGCAGAGGAAGAGAAAAGGACAGCCTCCAATAGAAACACACCCTGCCAAATTTGGAAGAGTAGAAAAAAGCATGTATATAAAAAGAGCGATGCAAACAGGAGGTCTACCCGACGCGTTTCGACTCCACTGTCGTCATCTGGTCCCCACCTACTGGAGATATTCATCGGTCTCTATCGCCATCCATCATCCAGAGCAGTAAGGCATGTACCCATGCCCATGGAGGTAAGGGCTCTGTGAGCACATTATTATACAGATGCCATCCATTATTGCCCATGTCACCTACCATAATTTTGGAGAAGATTGATGAGCACTTATGCTGATTATTTAATCTTTTTTGGACTAATTTATTTATTGATTGACTATATTATTCTTTATCAGGATGTTCATCATTATTCATTCACTTGCACAATGATTTTTTGACACTGTATTACCACTTCACTAGCACTTTATTCTTGTTGTGCGCAAAATTATTTTGTTTCCTTTTGTATATGGAAGAGGTGCTTCGTAAATTCGGCTTCGATGATTCATTTTTAACTGCCCTATTGGGCCTGTACTCCTCCCCCACTGCACGAGTCTGGACATCGGGAATAGTCTCAGACCCAATCATAATCACCAACGGTACCAGACAAGGGTGCCCACTCCCCCTTTGATTTTTGTCATGATCATGGAACCGCTGCCACAATCCATCCACTTGGCAACATCAATAACGGGAGTCAGAATTGGAGATACAGAACACAAAATAGGGCTATACGCCGATGATGTCATCATCACTTTGACCAACCCCAAATCCTCCCTCTTGGCTGTCCAAAACATACTTGACAAATTTAGTTTGATCCCCCTATACAAAATCAATCATAGCAAATCCACCATGCTAAACTTGGGCATTGACTCACAAACCAAGCTAGAAATAACAGCAACAACCCCTTTCACATGGTCCACCAACTCCTCTTTCCCCTATCTTGGAATCCGTCTAACCTACCCAAGCCAAAACTTAACAAAAATGAATTATGATGACCTCATGGAGAGGCTTTTGCGCTTATCCAAGGAACTGAACAGTTTCTCTGTCTCATGGGCTGAAAGAATTGCTCAGTCAAAAATGTTCCTACTCCCGCTCATACTCTATGTATTCCATACTATCCCCTTACCCTTTCTTACAGCTCAAATAAGAAAACTACAAGGTATAATAGATACATTTATATGGCAACACAAAAAAACAAGATTGAAAAGAACTGTTTTCTTAACCCCGGTTCAATATGGGGGCATGGGAGCTCCCGATATTCAAGCATATTACAGAGCAGTACTGGACCAACTGAGAGAGTGGCGGTTACCTAATTCCCAAATATCTTGGAAACAGATTGAATCTACAGCCCTCAACTCCGATACAAATAGTCTACTTGCGGCCATGCTACTCAACCATAAAACAAAACAACAGTTTCTAGGCTCAATAACGGCAGCAATACGAATATGGACAGCCGTCACTCAGATCAGCAAAGGAATACCTCTCTCAGTCTTGTGTAGGATACCCTTGAAGGCTATAGAGCTTTTGTCACCAGATCTAAACCTCGAACAGTGGTTATGCAAAGGAATAACTAATGTGGGACTATTATATTCCTCTTCAGGCCTACACCCATTTTCATACCTACAGGAGAACTATGGAATAACCAAACGATCCTTTTTCCTATATCTTAGGATTCGATCAACTCTATCTAAAATACAATGGACACAGGAAGATTCCCTCCCAGATGCCTTATTGAAATTCTACGATACTCCTAAACCATCACTCAAAGGTATCTTATTTGTATACAGTCTGTTAACCACACCTTCAGATGAAACATCTTCTCCCTCAACCAACTATTGGTCCTCTCTCACGGACAATCTGCCACCGATTAAACTGTGGAACCAAGCCATAACCCTTTCTCAACGCCTGTCCCACTGCATCTCCCATTGGGAAGCAGCACAAAAGCTATATCACAAATGGTACCTCACCCCAGCCAGGCTTGCTGCCATATACCCTACAACATCAGCAAAGTGCTGGAGAGGTTGTGATGAGACAAGAACTCTACGCCATATCTGGTGGGACTGCCCCAGCATCCAAAAGTTTTGGCAAGAGGTATCTACCCTCATCTCCTCCACATGTCCTGCATCTCCCTCCATGACATCTTTGGATCTCCTACTGGGATTATTGATCCCCACGTGGCGTAATCAAACCAAAATACTGGCAACTCACATCCTGATAGCAGCACGTCTAGCACTAGCGAGAAAATGGAAGTCAGTAAACTCACCTACAATAATGGACACTATATGCATACTTAATGAGCACTTCAAGCTGGAATACGCATTTGCTAAATCCGAACTAACCACTAAAGCTTTTTTCAAAAATTGGGCTTCATGGATTGCCTACCAGAGAAGCAAACCCCTGGACTGACTTGGGCCAAACAAACTTCCCTCTCCTCCACTTCCCCAGTTCTCCATATTTCCAGTCAGGTCTACTTAACAAGTTTATGATCTAGTAACAGCCATTACTACCCCCAACTGAAATCATCAAGTTCAGTTAGGCTAATTCATAATAGAAGGATGAATCATTCACCAACTTATTCAACTCTTGGACATTTCAGTTGACACCCAATATTATGCTAAATACCAATGTTAAATGCGGTTATGATTATGTTTATAGGAAAATTTTTTATATATATATCCATTTTTTCCCTCTCCTTTTCTCTTATTCTCTTTATATTCCAGCCTGGTGCCCACTTCCCACTCACAGTTAGTGCCCAAGGGGGTGGGTGGGGAATGGACACTAGGATAATCTGACGCTACTAAACAATGTTCTAGTTAACAATCTAATAACATGTAATTCAGACATAAGTAATGTTTCAACTGTTTGCAGAAAAACTACTATGAACAATCAGATGTATGTTTTTCTTGAAACTCAATAAACTTTAAGTTTAAAAAAAAAAAAAAAAAAAAATATATATATATATATATATATATATATATATATATATATATATATATATATATATATATATATATATATATATTTTTTTTTTTTTTTATAGATGAAGTTAAAAAGAAAGGTTTTCCCTTATTACAAAATGTATTTTAGTAAATCCACATTGTACCTTTTGCTACAACACCTGGAACACAAAACAGATTGAAGGACCTCTAAAACTACGGTAAACTATGCTAAAGCACTGCTAAAATGAGCGGACCTTTGCCGCCAATGCGGCCGCGGCTCAGTGTGAAAGCAGTCTTAAAGTAGCACTATCTTGTATTCTTCCATTTGTCAGACTTGAAAAAAAGTGTCTATTTTTATGTCCTTAAAATTCATATAAAATAATTATTTAACTTGAATACCACTAAAAGTATGTCTTGTTTCCCCCCCCCCCCATTTTGTCATGTTATAACCAAAAACTTATGTATTTTATTGGGATTTTATGTGATAGACCAACACAAAGTGGCACATAATTGTGAAGTGGAAGGAAAATGACAAATGTTTTTCACATTTTTTTACAAATAAATATGTGAAAAGTGTGGAGTGCATTTGTATTCAGCCCCCTGCCTCAATACTTTGTAGAAACACCTTTCACTGCAATTACAGCTGCAAGTCTTTTTGACGATGCCTACTAGCTTTGCACATCTAGAGAGAGACATTTTTGCCCATACTTCTTTGCAAAATAGCTTAAGCTCTGTCAGATTGGATGGAGAGCGTCTGTGAACAGAAATTTTGAAGTCTTGCCACAGATTCTCAATTTGGGTTTATCATTTTCCTTCCACTTCACAATTATGTGCCACTGTGTGTTGGTCTATCGCAAAAAATCCCAATAAAACACATTTTCATTTTTGGTTGTAACATGACAAAATGTGGAACATTTCAAGGAGTACAGTATGAATACTTTTTAAAGGCACTGTAACTCAAATTTCAGCTGGTGAACATAGGCTGAATAGAAAATCCACATCAAAATGCAAAAATAAAGACATAAAGAAACACCCATAAACTTACATTCAACGTTCAGATACATGCTTTTCTGATGACCACCAATTCTACTTGCTGCCTCACAGTCATATCTTCCTGCATCTGATAAAATCACATTTTTAATGCCCAAGGAGGATTTTCCATGGTGTCCTATACTTTCTATTCGTTCGTCTTGGCTCTGTTAAAATATAAATAACGCATTGGTTGCTCAAAATGCTAAAAATAAATGCATATTTGTTTATCTATATAAACAAGCATAGACCAACAAAACAACCTCAAATGTAATTAATGAGTATACCTTCCCATACTGTTGACAACTGTTACCCCCTGGTATCACAGCACAGAAAGTGAGAAAAATTCCTGCAATGGGTTCACTGACAGAAATAAAAAACAGAAAATTGAACTCTTCTCCACTTTATCCAAAACTGAAACATTATGCTAGAATTATATTTGAATGAAAACACAACATGGATACATTTATGATTGAGGAGTAAGGCATAATGGACTAACAAATGCATCTTATTTAATAAGTAGTGTATATACAGTAGTACTGAACTGATGATAACAACATACGGAGAAAACATGTAGAGTACATTTAACCACCAACTATATTATACTTTTATAAATATACTTTCCATAGTTTTGCTTGACTTGTACCCATCCCCTGGCACCTCCCCCCAAAGTCTTATACCTATTTTTGCATGCTACTGCCAGATACACACTGTGCAGACCACAATAGATAGTCTCTCCATGGAAATGAATAGAATCTTTGGGCATTTGCAGAAGAAGCAAGAAACCAGCTGGGAGAGCTTGCAGTGGCAGCTATGTGACTGTCTATTGGCAGTCACGTAGATACCACTGCGGATATATCTGAGGATATTGTGGTCAGATGAGTAGATGAGTAGAAGACTTTGGGGGGGTGCTGGTGAGTTTGGTAACTTAAATAATATATAATATTTATATGTCAGCATTGTGATCCTTTAAGAGCTATAATTCATTACCCTCCCTTTACTCCTCTCCCCTATTCATACTACAAGAAACACCTACGAAGGTTTTCATATGGGAGAGCCCATGAACTTCATGCCCAGTATTGCTTTTTTATCAGTTTGTAAAATGTCTTTAGCGACAGGCTCAAGTGCAAATGACACAAACAACTGAATGAGTCGTAGGAGTGTTTTATTCACTCCATCCTTCTCATCCTGCATGCTGAACTGTGTTAAAAATTTTAGTTCAATACTCTCAAATCAAGTATCTTCTGTAGGATTATATTTTTAGACAACCCATAATGCTCTGGGACACCAATGACATGGCTGCAGCTTGTACTACTTGTACAACTTGTATGTTTATTGCAAAAAATTATACATCAATAGTAAAAACAATAAAGAACATCTTAATCATAAATATGGTTTAACATTTAACACTGAAATATAAAATTGTGATATGATAAAAATGTACTGAATAATTTCAAGATAAGATGCTGCAACCTTAAATAAGCAGTTAGGAGTTTATTAACAAATCTAAATCTATAGAAACCCGTATGAATAAATGATAGATTGGATATGTTTTGAATACCAGTCTATGGCTGTGGTTTATTAAATACCTGTGATACAATTCAGTCTGACTGATGGCTGTTCTGCATGCCCAGAATTGACATCCTCATTCTAAGTGAATAAACAATCATAGGTAATTTGAAATGAAATAGCTGGAAGGGAAGGAATGCTGGCACAGTTTTCAATTATAATATAAAACCAAACTTTCTCATTTCCAAAAATCTTACTGTTTAATTCTAAAGCTGTATTTTTTTCATTTTTACAAGCCTATTGGAACCAATATAGATACATCTGTTAAAAGCAGCTCAATTATCTAGTTAAACATGTTTTCTATACTGATATCAAAATCCAAATGCCTAAGTTGCTTCTCTTATTATTTTGTTATGCTCCATAGAATAGTACTGACTTATTTAACAACAGCAATGTGCAGTTATAACTCATCAGATATTTTCACAGATCTAACATGAGTAAAATGTGATTGGCCACTTAGGTCACCGCCTTACATATTATCATTTACTCTGCTTTATTGGTAAAGCCTTAATGTTTTGATAGTTAGGTTTGCTTAGAAAAAAGGTTGACATTGTAGAAGGACAATCAAACTTGCATTCATATGTGTTTAGAAGACTGCTCTATGTTGTAAATGCAGGCAATTATTTTTCAAAGGTACCATTCAAACTGAGTGTCTATCTGTTTTTAGGTGCAGTGGCTTAAGCTGCATTTAGAAAAAATAGAATGATGTGTGTCCAGGCTCTTATTAGAACCTGTGAATATTGCTATACGCAGTGAGATATTGAGCTAGCTATTTTCAGTAGAAGTTCAGCAATATTTCAGTATCCATAGGTTTCCTCAAGGGCTAAAGGTAAAGGGCTTCCTTGTATGTTCTGATTTTGCTATTACTTGCTTTTAGTGTTCACTGCTAGGCTACCAGTGCTGCCTCTAACAAGCAAAAAAGCAACTTTTCCTAAAGCTGTGCTTGTTCCTGTCTTTTTTTGCCTTTCCTGCTGAAACTCTTTATCATATTTGTGGACTAAACACAAAGAAAAGGAAGTAGGCAGGGCAAGACCAAGCACAATAGAAAGCCACTATTTGCATATCAAAAGCACTGCCACTTTCTCAGAGGAGACACATCATCATGAGAAATAAGTAGAACAAATTGAAGGAACAAGGAACCCCATTAAAACCATATAATTACTTTCATTTGTTTGATTACACCACAGATTCTCTTTAACTTATTTTTTAGCACTACATTTTTTAGTGCTCCTCAAGTTGTACTAACATAATTAAATTAATGCCAACAGGACTGTGGCATTTCTTAAAAAAAGCATTCTAAAATGTTAGAAGCAGAATAAATTTAGAGTGTTTTACAATGATAAGGGGTTCCACTGGAGTCAAATTTTTACATTCAAATTGTCCTAAAGTAGAACTGTCACTAGGCTATTGGCATTTAAATATTTACATATTACACAATCTGTTAACCACTGTCATAAAGAGGTTCACCTGTTGATGGTGCTGTCGGTCTCTTGGATCCCAGTACCAGTGTCCACCAGCGGGTGTGATCGATCACATCTATGGCTTAAGAGCAGTCAATCACTATCTATCCAAAGAAGGTGCATTAAATTCGGTACAGGCGAAGTTTATACTTGATTGTGTTGAATTTTCTCTCAAACACAACCATTTCTCATTCCTTGGAGAACCTTATTTGCAGATTAAAGGTACTGCTATGGGGGCCAGGTTCGCCCCTAGCTATGCCAATATTTTTATGGGATATTGGGAGGAGCAGTTAATTTGGAACAACAATCCCTTTGGGGCGAACCTGGTCCTCTTTGCCAGGTATATCGATGATATCCTTATTATTTGGGATGGATCTGATCAGGAGCTTTGTTCATTCCTTGAGCACTGTAGAGACAATCCCTTTGGGATTGAGTTCACACATGTCATCAATAGTGATTGTCTTGTTTTCCTAGACCTGGAGCTCAGGAATGATCCTGATGGTAATATCATCTCCAAAACACACTTCAAACCCAGCAGTGGCATTTCCTTTCTACATGCTGAGAGCAACCATCATTCCAGATGGATAAGGAATGTCCCTTTTGGGCAGTTCTGCCATTTAAGGTGCACCTGTACAATGAAAAGCGACTATTTAGAACAGAGCAAGATCCTTCGGAACAAATTCCTTGACAAGGGTTATGACTCTACTTTAATTGACACTGCCTGTAACAAATATGGTCATGTATATGAAGAGTCCCAGCCACATGATCCACGGTCTACCTCCACCTCTGCTAGGGACCAGGACACTATACAAACCCGGTTCTTCACCCAATATAACAACAAAGCCTTTGAGATACAAAGCATCCTACGGAAGAACTGAAACATCCTTAAACATAATCCAGTCCTTAGTAAGCACCTCCCTGATAGACCAAATATAGTGTATAGAAAACCACGGGACTTAAGAAGCTTGATAGCTCCAAGCATGGTGAAGAAATCCCTGAATAAATCTACTAATGTCTGGTCGACTATTTTCGATCAGAAAGGTAGTTACGAGTGTAGTGTCAGGAACTGTGGCACGTGTCAATATATGTGGCATAGAAAAAAGTCTGTCACTGGGAGTGATGGTAGAGTCCATCTTTTGAAGCAATTTATCAACTGTGGGACGGATCACTTGGTGTATGGCATTATTTGCCCATGTGGGCGCCTTTATGTTGGTCGCACCTCTCGCCCCATGAGGGTGCGCATTGGAGAGCATAAATGTGATATTACCAACACACAAGTTAAATACCCTGTTCCTCGTCACTTTCATGATGTACACCACGGGGATCCGTCTGGCATGAAAGTATTTGGAATTGAATCCATCAGGGGTGACCTTGATAGAGGTAAAAGACACCAGAGGCTCTGCAAACGCGAGGCCTATTGGATTTTCACCTTAGGTAGCATGACCCCTGTGGGGTTAAATGAGGATCCTGAGGTTCATAAAATCGTTTGACCTTTAGAGTTCATCGGACATTGTTTTGCCTTCCCAGCACCTCCCGCCCCATAACACAATATTATCCCTTTCTTCTCCCTCCCCCCCCTATCTCTCACTTACCTACAGGTCCAGTGCAATATCCACTCCTACTCCATTCAATCCACTCAATTTCAGACAATAGTTGGCCATTTATGACCATTATCAATATATTGTAGTTGTGACACCATCCATGATTTGTGAAATATGTATTGTTTTGCTATTTTATTTGTTAGCTTTCACAATTATTCATTGCACATAGCGACTGGAGAGGGACCACTTATCTCTCTCTTATTGTAATACAATGTGTTTTAGGTATGTCTAGGAATTTGCGATCATCAGGTTTCAGACACTAGCTCTCCAGTCGCAGTATGTTGCAGCATTGTATATCTCCTTCAGCATGATCTCTAATGTAGTACAACTCCTAGTGGGTTTTGGTTCTGTGTGTATATGGTTTCTTTATTGCTGACCTGGGGTTGAGTCAAGGCGTGCTAGTGTGGGGGCACGTATATGCGTACATAGAACCGTAGATGTGGTGCGTATTTGTGCGCTGGCAGCCAGATGATGGATTACTTATCACAATATTATTTCTTTTCTTCAGCTACTAGCATTATTAATTTTGATGGTGGATTATACATAGTATCATTAATACGGATTCCACCATCTACATCTCAGTATTGAACATATATGGATTACTGTTCTAGCCATTTTAATTTCTTTTTATTTAACAGACTAATTATATTATTTTATTTTCTATTCCACTTTTCATCATGTCTCATTAATACTAGTAGCATTTGTTGATCAATGATTATATATTACTGGTATCATCTGTCCACCACTCGGTTTTTATATATATATGTGCACTTTTTGGTGGGAGCTCTGTTTTGTTCTGCAGTTGGGGCTATTTTGGCTGACAGTTCAGGACTGCTGCTAGCGCAGAAGGACAGTGGATTGACTATAGTGAGCAGACGGCCCCTATATGCCGGTCCCACCCCCCAGTCACTAGTCACCAGGCCGACTCTTGCTGCTCGCATTGAGAGCGAGTCGGCCCCTACATGTTGGTCCCGCCCCAAGTCCTCTGCCATTAGGCTATCTCGTGCTGCTCGTATTGAGAGCGAGACGGCCTTTGTATGCTGGCCCCACCCCCGGTTACGTGTCATCATCCTGCTGTCTCTCGGCCTTTGTATGCTGGCCCCGGCCCCTAGTCACGTGTTATCATGCTGTCTCTCGCCGCTTGCATTGTGGGCAAGCTGTACGAGATGCGGAAGGGGCGATGTAGATCCCGCCCCCTTCCTTCAGATTGGAACGCAAGCACACATGGTGCGCTCCACTGGGTTATAGCCACACTGTTACCGGCCTCGCTACTTGATACAGAGGTGCTCAACTTGTACGGACCCTCCAGAAAGTATTTTAGGTATTCACTCTTCCTTCTCTTTGGCATTTACATCAAAGATCTTTTATATATATATTTTTTTTACCCTTTGTCCTTTATAGCTCAAGATTTGTGTGATGAGACTGGTGTATTTGTGGAGTGGGAGGTCCCACCCACTATGTATATCACTGCTCGCCATGACCTTTACATCTACGCTCTTGTCATCTGTCGCATATTATGTGCACAGCACGCTTTGTTTCACCCCGAATGGTTCAGCTTGTCTCTTAGGGTGTGTGTGTATATTTGTGCACATGCTCAGTATGCAATATATTTGGTTCATGCTGTATGTGTATAAGTGTATGTGTATGCATATGCATGTGTATGTGTATACAGATATCTATATATACTATCACTACTATTATTACCATCTACTACACAAACCATTCTGTGTTTACCAATTGGAGTGCTTAGGAGGGAGGGATCCCATGAGGGGGAGGAGCTCTATATCCCACCCTTGTTTCATTAACACTCAGGCATTTATAAGGAGTGACTGCTGAAGGAGGGATCATTGCATAGCTCTGATGAAGAAGGGATTTTCCCTTCGAAACTCGTAAGCTGTTTGTGATATGTATGCATCTCTCTACGATCTTTGGAAGGCATCGCTCATCCTATAGTCGCATGCTGGCTGTCGGTACACTTTGTGTTGTGCCTCTTCCACCCATTGCTTGTGAGTTGTTTCTTTTAAAAAAAATTTTAAAGAAATCTTTTTATAAAAGTTAAAAAACTAGGCTGGTGTGCCCCTGTTTTTCTTTTGTCTCGGTTTGCACTAGTGTACCCCATCCTTGAGGGCAGCAAGGCCTGTGTTGACGCATCTCCATATGGTGATCCACCTGTGCGCAGGAGTTTTTGTTTTCTGTTTGCTAAAGTTCCTGACCTGACCTGATCCGATCCAATCCCTATCCTGAGCCCTTCCTGGTCCTGTCCCTTCTGTTTCCTGGTTACCTTGGATCCCTGACCTGCATCCCATCCATCCATCCTCTCCCTGTCCTGTTGGTTTCCCGTCCTTGCCATCTGCTGATCTCCCGGTGTATGACCTTGGCCTGGCTTCTGTTTACGGTTCCGGTATCTCCCATTTTATTGTATATACTGTTTTGTTGTTTGTGGGTCTTGTGGTTGGTTGTGCACTGTTATATTCACTTATCTGTCACTTATGTAAATAAACACCATCTTTATTCACTTATATACATTTCTGGTTTCTTCTGTGCAGTCCACACAGTCTGGTTTACTAATTCTCTGACAACCACTTTAAGACCAGGCCTATTTTTCAGACTTGTTGTTTACAAGTTAAAATCAGTTGTTTTGCTAGAAAATTACTTAGAACCCCCAAACATTGAGCTATACACAAGAAGCCTTTATTAATCCATCAACCGAAAAGTTGAGGAGCGGGACCTGGGATGAAGGCAGCATTCCAGAATAGTGGAGCAAGGGAACTATGAGGGGACTTCAAATTATAGGGTATGGAAAAGTGCTGTGCTAAAAATTGTGAAAGTAGTGAAACTATTTTGTGTGATATAACAAATAATGCTAGTCAATGTATAAACTCCATAAGCATGAAATAACATATGGTCAACATTCTTATTTAAGTAAACTGAGTCCATACACAGGTGACACACAGATTTGTGGCACACATATACTTGGTCTTTCTTAGTTAGGTAGATTGAGTCCGTAAGAAGGTGACGTTCAAAAAATTGTGATACACCAAAAATGTGAAATTAAACATAAAGTGTTGATAGAAGATCCACCACCGCTCTAATAGGAGGCTTACCAAAGAGATTGGACACAGATGGGCATACGCCCACTGAGTCAATCAGGATTGTAAAGTGGGGATCTTCTATGGTAGCTGTTGTAAACAACGTTATTCCCGGTGGCCCAGGTACTTGCAGGGATATGTTTGGTAAAAGGGCAGGTCCAATCAAGTATCCAAAATATATGTGAAAGGAACGTGAAAACACATAGCGTAATACTGTATAAGAAGCTCAAAGCATATTTATTGAAGGTAAAAAAACACATTTGTTGAGAGTAAAAAAGTGCTTAGTATATAGATGGTATGGCAGTGTCAGTGGTGTCAGCAATCCGTCCCGATGCATTTCGTCCTATAGGATATCATCTGGGGTACCACACCACTGCATACACTGCCTTATATGTACAGTAAAGGACCCCCATGTTGAGACGTGGTTCCAATCGGCGATGCCGTTCAATGACGGCAACTTCCGGGCATGCAAAATGGTGCTGGCCGCGTGCACTGCAAGCCTCGCTTTGAGTGGGTATATTGAGGCGCACAGATGTAGAGCACGTCATGATGAAACCCTGCGTTGCAAGCCTCGCTCTCACTCTCAAAGAGCTCACAGAGCACATGCTCGGAATACATTGGTGCACCGCTGTTGGCGTCTAAGTCAAGGGACCAGCGTTGTGACGTCACAACGCTGCCCTTCTAGCCTTGCTATAGGCGGAGACAAATGGAACGCACAATGAAGGCGTCTTTCACATTTACAGTGGGGTGCCTTCTCCAAATTTGCATAAATTAAATAGTAACGGAGTGTATTGCTAAAAACTATTAATGATGGCATGTATATATAGAATTTGCATAAATTTGCATAAATTAAATAGTAACGGAGTGTATTTCTAAAAACTATTAGTAATGGCATGTGTATATAGAATTAAAATATAAGCACAAGGTCCTATACTGCAAGGTGGAACACAAATACACCTGTCTCATCGGCTCTTACAGACAGGCAATTTGAATATATATATTTATAGACCCTGTATTTCACTGGTACTTAGAAGTGTAACAGTGTAAATGTGTATATTAATAAACCTAATATTAGAAATATACACAAACCAAGTTATATTTAAAGGTGACATTAGAGTAACGTCCATCTGGGAAAAAAAAATAAAAAATTGTATATGTATAAAATATGCATGGCATGGAGCCACGGCCAAACATGGAAATCCAAAGTGACAAATACATATTCTATAAAATCATATAAACAATGTATATATATTATCCAATGTGGACAAAGGATTTGTGATTAAAGAGGAGCAGACATGAGAAGGCATACTGATTCAGGATTGGTTTATAATGGCATTAATGTCATATAAGCAATGTATAATATAAACATTATCCAATATGGACAAAGAATTTATGATTAAAGAGGAGCAGATATGAGAAGGCATACTGATTCAGGATTGGTTTATGAAGGCATTAATGTCCCACTCGACATTGAGCCCCAATGGCGAATGGGATTGGAGCTCATATATCCAGTAAGTCTAAAACTGTGTTACGCCCCGGGTTAGAGCCCCTCCTCGCCAAGGGGGGATGTATCTATCAATAATGAGAAATTGTGATCCAGATGGATCTCGGTTGTGATTATGTCTATAGTGTCTGGGGACAGTATGTTTAGTATCCCCCCCAATTATTTTTGTGACGTGTTCACCTACCTGGACGGAAAAGGTCCGGGTAGTACGGCCTACATAGTGTTTCCCGCACGGGCAGGTGATGAGATATATGACATATCTCATTGCACACGTACAGAACATTTTAATTGGGTAGACTTTATTGGTTACATTTGATCGAAATTCTAGTGTCTTATGTCTACCATTTGTGTTATATTAACACACTGTACACTTCTTGCATGGAAAGTATCCCACCAACTCATGAAAGAAGGTAGGTCGTCTGGGGGGGTCTATTATATTATATTATAAATATATTATATTATTATATCTATTATATTATATTATTATATTATATATCAAATGTAACCAATAAAGTCTACCCAATTAAAATGTTCTGTACGTGTGCAAAGAGATATGTCGTATATCTCATCACCTGCCCGTGCGGGAAACACTATGTAGGCCGTACTACTCGGACCTTTTCCATCCGGGTAGGTGAACAAAAACAATTGGGGGGGATACTAAACATACTGTCCCCAGACACTATAGACAATATCACAACCGAGATCCACCTGGATCACAATTTCTCATTATTGATAGATACATCCCCCTTGGTGAGGAGGGGCTCTAACCTGAGGCGTATCACAGTTGGAGACTTACTGGATAGATGAGCTCCAATCCCATTCGCCATTGGGGCTCAATATCGAGTTGGACATTAATTCCTTCATAAACCAATCCTGAATCAGTATGCCTTCTCATATCTGCTCCTCTTTAATCATAAATTCTTTGTCCATATTGGATAATGTTTATATTATACATTGCTTATATGACATTAATGCCATTATAAACCAATCCTGAATCAGTATGCCTTCTCATGTCTGCTCCTCTTTAATCACAAATCCTTTGTCCACATTGGATAATGTATATACATTGTTTATATGATTTTATAGAATATGTATTTGTCACTTTGGATTTCCATGTTTGGCCGTGGCTCCATACTATGCATATTTTATACATTTACAATTTTTAATTTTTTTTTCCCAGATGGACTTTACTCTAATGTCACCTTTAAATATAACTTGGTTTGTGTATATTTCTAATATTAGGCTTATTAATATACACATTTACACTATTACACTTCTAAGTACCAGTGAAATACAGGGTCTATTAATATATATATTCAAATTGTCTGTCTGTAAGAGCCGATGAGACAGGTGTATTTGTGTTCCACTTTGCAGTATAGGACCTTGTGCTTATATTTTAATTCTATATACACATGCCATTACTAATAGTTTTTAGCAATACTCTCCGTTACTATTTAATTTATGCAAATTTGGAGAAGGCACCCCACTGTAAATGTGGAAGACGCCTTCGCTGTGCATTCCATTTGTCTCCGCCTATAGCGAGGCTAGAAGGGCAGCGTTGTGACATCACGACGCTGGTCCCTTGACTTAGACGCCAACAACGGTGCACCGATGTATTCCGAGCATGCGCTCTGTGAGCTCTTTGAGAGTGAGAGCAAGGCTCGCAATGCAGGGTGTCATCATGATGTGCTCTACATCTGTGCGCCTCAATATACCCACTCAAAGCAAGGCTTACAGCGCATGCGGCCAGCGCCATTTTGCGTACCCGGAAGTTGCCATCATTGAACGGCGTCGCCGATTGGAGCCACGTCTCAACATGGGGGTCCATTACTGTACATATAAGGCAGTGTATGCAGTGGTGTGGTACCCCAGATGATGTCCTATAGGACGAAACGCGTCGGTATTGCTGACACCACTGACACTGCCATACCATCTATATACTAAGCGCTTTTTTACTCTCAACAAATGTGAGTGTTTTTTACCTTCAATAAATATGCTTTGAGCTTCTTATACAGTATTACGCTATGTGTTTTCACATTCCTTCCACATATATTTTGGATGCTTGATTGGACCTGCCCTTTTACCAAACATATCCTTGCAAGTACCTGGGCCACCGGGAATAACGTTGTTTACAATAGCTACCATCGAGGATCCCCAATTTACAATCCTGATTGACTCAGTGGGTGTATGCCCATCTGTGTCCAATCTCTTTGGTAAGCCTCCTATTAGAGCGGTGGTGGATCTTCTATCAACACTTTATGTTTAATTTCACATTTTTGGTGTATCACAATTTTTTGAACATCACCTTCTTACGGACTCAATCTACCTAACTAAGAAACACCAAGTATATGTGTGCCACAAATCTGTGTGTCACCTGTGTATGGACTTTTTACTTAAAAAGGAATGTTGACCATATGTTATTTCATGCTTATGGAGTTTATACATTGACTAGCATTATTTGTTATATCACATAAAATAGTTTCACTAACTACTTTCACAATTTTTAGCGCAGCACTTTTCCATACCACATTTTCCTTGCAAGAATAGATCACTTGTTGTGTTAGCCGCTTATCTAATTTTTTCCATAGGACAGGGCGATATTTACACATTTCTTTTCCACTTCAAATTATAGGCCCTGGAAAAAAAGGTCCCATATCCCAAGCGAGAGTGACAAAGAGGGGCATAATATGGTAGGCCTGTCTTTAAATGGCAGCCAAAGCATATGGGTGATCGGTCTAGAAGGATAGGAAGAAGATTCTGCCTTCATCCATAAAGGATAGGGCTGTTTAGTATGAAACCTAATTAATTGTGCCAGTTGTGCCGCATTGTAGTAGTTTACCAAACTCCTAAACCTCCCCTTGTTTTGGGAGTATATAAACATGCATCTATTCAACCTAGGTCTCTTATCTTCCCATATATGCAACATTTTTTTAAAAGCTTTAAGATCAGGTAATCGTATCGCTCCTGGAATTGTGTGAAATAAATATAGGATCCTCAGAAGGACATTCATTTTTAGTACAGTCTGCCAACCCACATTGGAGGGTTCATTTTCCACTTCTCCAGGTCAGTAGAGAGTTTTCTATACAATGGGGGATATTTATTTTGGTATAGACTCTACAAGGAAGGTGTCATAGAGATGCCCAAATAACGGAGGACCTCAGGTTGCCATTTAAATATAAAGGTCTGCACAGACTCCACTATCATCTACAAAGATATTTAACACCTGTGATTTTGCATGATTTATTCTAAAGCCCGAGATAAATGAGAAGGGTTGTAGAATGGCATAGAACATGGGTGCTCAACCTGTGACCCTCCAGCTGTTGTAGAACTACAAGTCCCATGCAGCATTGCAAGGCTGACATATACAAGCATCACTCCCAAAGGCAGAACATGGCTTAGAGGTTAGGGATAAAAGTAATAGGGGAGGACAGCAACAGCAAAATATCCTCTGTGAGGAGGGCACATTTATGCTCTGTCTCTACACAATACATGCCCCAGATATAAGCAATTCCAAATTCTAATAGTCAGGGGTTCAAGGGCCAAGGCAAATAATATTGGGGATAGGGGAAACCCTGGTGGTTGCCTCTGTGTATGTTAAAGATTGGAGAAGTATACCCTTTTACCAATAACAATGCAGGGATGCTATAGATGCAGGGTTTCTATAGAATCACGGACCGAAGCCATGCTGTTCTATAACATAGAAGAGATAAATCCATGATAGAGAATTAAAAGCCTTGTGTAGATCTAATGATAAGAACATGCCTCGTCTGACTCCCCTCATGTCCCAATTTGAATGAATAGCAGAGATAACATCTATGACTCATCTCACCTGTTCTGGTGCTTGTCTATTAAGGACAAAGCCCACTTGGTCAGAGAGGTTTCTGTCACAAGAAACACATTTCAGGAAGGGGAGTGTTTCCTAAAACCCAGTCCAAGTAGCAAAAACTTCTGATGGATGGTAGGTGGAGTTAACTGACAATCAAGAAGTGGACTACAACAAAATAGCACCCTTATGCACACTGTTAGGGCACACTGATGGTCAAAAAATATGTAAGAGTAGCGTCAGCTTGGTCTACACCCATTGGAGAACCCCTCTAATGTATTTTACCCAGTTTGGTGCTAAATTTTAGAGGCCTCTAGGATTAAGCCCCAAACTGAGTGAAATGCCATGAGTAGATTGATCAGAAATCAGTGCCTGCTGTCCCTAAACAAGGGTTATGTGAGTGCAAAATGTTGTGTTTTTGCCATAACTAGAAAAAAAAAGATCCTACACTATCAAGGAGGTCATCCACTACCTGATTTTTTCAAATATTTCATTGCAAGACAGCTATCTCATGCCCAGAATTGGTTGAGCCTGCAGCAGGACAATTCAGTGGTGACTCTGCAACATTTACTTTCTGAAGGTCCCATAGCTTCTTATAATTTGACTCCTACAATGAAAACCACAATCAGAACTTGGAGAGTTGTTTTGGCAATGTTGGAATTCCTACATTTCTTTTCCAGACCAAATTTGCCTGCTGAGCATCAAAAAGTATAAAAAACTCGATACGGGCAGGCCAACTGTCAACCTTTCCACTACTCCAACAAATAGAAGGATTAGAACTTATGATTGATTTTATTCCTATCCCAGGACTCTTTACCCTCACTTCCTGCTGACAATGGTTTCACCAAACAGGAAGTAAGAGAAATCTGCAATAGGGGCACAAAAAAATCTTACAGATCTTCTAGCCTTTCCTTACTGTACTAAAGAAAGGTATTCTTTTCTGTCTGTGGTGTTGTATGAGAGTAACTTCCTCTTACTTTTTGGTAAAAAGTTGTCAGCAAGACAGATAGAAAGGATACAACTTTTAGCAGAGCCTGGGATAGCACTAAAAACTTGAAAGGGACTCTAAACCTTCCCCACTCTTCAAAATGAAGAAATAAGTTTTGGCTGGACATGTACTTTAAAGTATATTTGCTGCGTGTTAAGAATAAATATTTGAATGTCCATTGCCTGTTCTTTATAGTAACCCATTTTATTTGCTGTATACATAATTGTGAAAAATAACATAATCTCACCTTATCTCCATCATAGAAAGTCCTTCC